>NC_051156.1:27069199-27150330 GCF_013339745.2 Dermacentor silvarum
TCGACCTCCTACGCGGCAGAGGGCTAAGAAATCTCTGGGTCAAGGCAGGCCGCCAATGGAAACTGAACCTGGCAACGTTCAACACGCGCACCCTCTCGAGTGAGGCTAGCTTAGCAGGACTATTTGAAGAATTATCAGGCATTTCCTGGGATATTATTGGCCTTAGTGAGGTTAGAAGAACTGGTGAGGCTTACACAGTACTGACTAACGGCCACGTCCTCTGCTACAGAGGTCTTCCAGATAAGAAAGAATCCGGGGTAGGATTTCTAGTGCATAACACGTAGCGGGCAACATTGATGAATTCTACAGCATTAATGAAAGGGTAGCAGTCGTCGTAATAAATCTGAATAGGAGGTACAAAATGAAGGTAGTACAAGCGTATGCCCCAACCTCTAGTCACGATGATGAGAAATAGAACAGTTTTATGAAGATGTTGAACTAGCAATGAGAAAGGTGCAAACTCGGTATACTTTAGTCATGGGCGACTTCAATGCAAAAGTGGGGAAAAGCGGGCTGGTGAGCAAGCAACTGTCAACTACGGCATCGATTCTAGGAACGCTTGAGGAGAGATGTTGGTAGAATTCGCGGAAAAGAATAGGCTCCGAATAATGAATACCTTCTTCAGGAAGCGCAGCAACAGGAAGTGGACCTGGAAAAGCCCTAATGGAGAAACAAGGAATGAAATAGATTTCATACTCTCTGCCGATCCAAGCATAGTGCAGGATGTAGAAGTGTTAGGTAAGGTGAAGTGCAGTGACCATAGGTTAGTGAGGTCTAGGATTTCTCTCAATTTGAAGAGAGAGAGAGTGAAATTAGTGAAGAGGAAACAGGCCAACCTAGAGGCAGTAAGGGTAAAAGCAGACCAATTCAGGCTGGTGCTCGCAAACAAATATGGAGCTTTAGAACAGGAAGATGAAGATAACATAGAGCTAATGAATGAAACCGTAACTAGGCTGATCTCAGAAGCAGCAATTGAAGTGGGAGGTAAGGCACCAAAGCAACCTGTAGGGAAGCTCTCCCAAGAAACAAAGGACCTAATAAAGAAACGACAAAACATGAAAGTGTCCAACTCAAGAGATCAGATAGAATTCGCTGAACTGTCAAAACTGATCAACAAGAAGAAAGTAAGGGATATTCGAAATTATAACGTGGGAAAAATTGAGGAAGCCGTAAAATATGGATGCAGCATGAAATCAGTAAGAAGAAAACTAGGCATAGGACAAGGCAAGATGTATGCACTGAAAGATAAGCATGGTAATATCATCAGCAATTTCGATGACATAGTAAAAGCAGCAGAAGAATTCTATACTGACCTGTACAGTAGCCAAAACAGCCAAGCTTCTTCCATTCGAAATAGTGATGAACCGGATACAGAAGCTCCTTCTATAACTAGCGATGAAGTTAGAAGGGCCTTGAAAGACATGACCAGGGGAAAAGCTCCTGGAGAAGATGGAATAACAGTAGATTTAATCAAAGATGGAGGAGATATCATGCTTGAAAAGCTTGCGGCCCTTTATACGCAATGCCTCACAACTTCAAGTGTACCAGAGAGCTGGAAGAACGCCAACATTATACTTATCCATAAGAAGGGAGACGTTAAAGAACTGAAGAATTACAGACCCATTAGCTTGCTTTCAGTATTGTATAAAATATTCACCAAGATAATTTCCAATAGAATCAGGACAACACTTGACTTCAGTCAACCAAGGGAACAGGCTGGCTTCAGGAAGGGATATTCTACGATGGACCATATCCATGCCATCAATCAGGTAATCGAGAAATCTGCGGAGTACAATCAACCTCTCTATATGGCTTTCATAGATTATGAAAAGGCATTCGATTCAGTAGAGATATCAGCAGTCATAGAGGCATTGCGTAATCAAGGAGTGGAGGAGGCATACGTGAATATCTTGGCAAATATCTACAATGATTCCACAGCTACCTTGGTTCTCCACAAGAAAAGCAGAAAGATACCTATCAAGAAAGGGGTCAGGCAAGGAGACACAATTTCTCCAATGCTATTCACTGCATGCTTAGAAGAAGTATTCAAGCTCTTAGACTGGGAAGGATTAGGAGTGAGGATCGATGGCGAATATCTCAGCAATCTTCGGTTTGCAGATGACATTGTCCTATTGAGCAACAATGGAGAGGAATTACAACAAATGATTGAGGACCTTCATCGAGAAAGTGCAAGAATTGGGTTGAAGATGAATATGCAGAAGACAAAAATAATGTTCAATAGCCTGGCAAGGGAACAAGAATTCAGGATCGCCAGTCAGCCTCTAGAATCTGTAAAGGAATATGTTTATCTAGGTCAATTACTCACAGGGGACCCTGATCATGAGAAAGAAATTTACAGAAGAATAAAATTAGGTTGGAGTGCATACGGCAGGCATTGCCAAATCCTGACTGGGAGCTTACCACTGTCGTTGAAAAGAAAAGTGTACAATCATTGCATTCTACCGGTGCTAACATACGGGGCAGAAACTTGGAGGTTAACAAAGAAGCTCGAGAACAAGTTAAGGACCGCACAAAGAGCAATGGAACGAAAAATCTTAGGAGTAACGTTAAGAGACAGGAAGAGAGCGGTGTGGATCAGAGAACAAACGGGGGTAGACGATATTCTAGTTGACATTAAGCGGAAGAAATGGAGCTGGGCAGGCCATGTAATGCGTAGGATGGATAACCGGTGGACCATTAGGGTTACAGAATGGATACCAAGAGAAGGGAAGCGCAGTCGAGGACGGCAGAAAGTCAGGTGGGATGATGAGGTTAGAAAATTCGCAGGCGCAAGTTGGAATACGCTAGCGCAAGACAGGGGTAATTGGAGATCGCAGGGAGAGGCCTTCGTCCTGCAGTGGACATAAATATAGGCTGATGATGATGAAGCTAATGATGTCTTATATTTGTTCTCTTATTCGCATTACTTGTGTGAGCCAGATAACAAAATAAACAATGCGACCACATGAATGTGCTTTGGCATTCAAGCTGCTGACTGTGGCTGTCAGTTTCGTGTTGTCTGCTGCTATTTCACCACCAATCGCGATGACATGACTGCGATTTCCAGTGCAGACTGCTAACAGAACCATAAAGCGTGCTCTGACTATTGCTATTTCACTATGGGGCGCGTCAAACTCGACGGTGGCTGCCTGAATGAGCATTTTGGGCCTCACTATGCTAATGATGTCTTATATTTGTTCTCTTAATTGCATTACTTGTGTGAGCCAGATAACAAAATAAACAATGCAACCACATGAATGTGCTTTGGCATTCAAGCTGCTGACTGTGGCTGTCAGTTTCGTGTTGTCTGCTGCTATTTCACCACCAATCGCGATGACATGACTGCGATTTCCAGTGCAGACTGCTAACAGAACCATAAAACGTGCTCTGACTTCTGCTGTTTCACTATGGGGCGCGTCAAACTCGACGGTGGCTGCCTGAATTGAGCATTTTGGGCCTCATTAAGCTAATGATGTCTTATATTTGTTCTCTTATTCGCATTACTTGTGTGAGCCAGATAACAAAATAAACAATGCAACCACATGAATGTGCTTTGGCATTCAAGCTGCTGACTGTGGCTGTCAGTTTCGTGTTGTCTGCTGCTATTTCACCACCACTCGCTATGACATGACTGATTTCCAGTGCAGACTTCTAACATAACCATAAAACATGTTCTGACTTCTGCTATTTCACTATGGGGCGCGTCAAACTCGACGGTGGCTGCCTGAATGAGCATTTTGGGCCTCATTAATTTAATGATGTCTTATATTTGTTCTCTTATTCGCATTACTTGTGTGAGCCAGATAACAAAATAAACAATGCAACCACATGAATGTGCTTTGGCATTCAAGCTGCTGACTGTGGCTGTCAGTTTCGTGTTGTCTGCTGCTATTTCACCACCACTCGCTATGACATGACTGATTTCCAGTGCAGACTGCTAACAGAACCATAAAACGTGCTCTGACTACTGCTATTTCACTCTGGGGCGCGTCAAACTTGACGGTGGCTGCCTGAATGAGCATTTTGGGCCTCATTAAGCTAATGATGTCTTATATTTGTTCTCTTATTCGCATTACTTGTGTGAGCCAGATAACAAAATAAACAATGCAACCACATGAATGTGCTTTGGCATTCAAGCTGCTGACTGTGGCTCTCAGTTTCGTGTTGTCTGCTGCTATTTAACCACCAATCGCGATGACATGACTGCGATTTCCAGTGCAGACTGCTAACAGAACCATAAAACGTGCTCTGACTACTGCTATTTCAATATGGGGCGTGTCAAACTCGATGGTGGCTGCCTGAATGAGCATTTTGGGCCTCACTAAGCTAATGATGTCTTATATTTGTTCTCTTATTCGCATTACTTGTGTGAGCCAGATAACAAAATAAACAATGCAACCACATGAATGTGCTTTGGCATTCAAGCTGCTGACTGTGGCTGTCAGTTTCGTGTTGTCTGCTGCTATTTCACCACCAATCGCGATGACATGACTGCGATTTCCAGTGCAGACTGCTAACAGAACCATAAAGCGTGCTCTGACTATTGCTATTTCACTATGGGGCGCGTCAAACTCGACGGTGGCTGCCTGAATGAGCATTTTGGGCCTCACTAAGCTAATGATGTCTTATATTTCTTCTCTTAATTGCATTACTTGTGTGAGCCAGATAACAAAATAAACAATACAACCACATGAATGTGCTTTGGCATTCAAGCTGCTGACTGTGGCTGTCAGTTTCGTGTTGTCTGCTGCTATTTCACCACCACTCGCTATGACATGACTGATTTCCAGTGCAGACTGCTAACAGAACCATAAAACGTGCTCTGACTTCTGCTATTTCACTATGGGGCGCGTCAAACTCGATAGTGGCTGCTGAATGAGCATTTTGGGCCTCACTATGCTAATGATGTCTTATATTTGTTCTCTTAATTGCATTACTTGTGTGAGCCAGATAACAAAATAAACAATGCAACCACATGAATGTGCTTTGGCATTCAAGGTGCTGACTGTGGCTGTCAGTTTCGTGTTGTCTGCTGCTATTTCACCACCAATCGCGATGACATGACTGCGATTTCCAGTGCAGACTGCTAACAGAACCATAAAACGTGCTCTGACTTCTGCTATTTCACTATGGGGCGCGTCAAACTCGACGGTGGCTGCCTGAATGAGCATTTTGGGCCTCACTAAGCTAATGATGTCTTATATTTGTTCTCTTATTCGCATTACTTGTGTGAGCCAGATAACAAAATAAACAATGCAACCACATGAATGTGCTTTGGCATTCAAGCTGCTGACTGTGGCTGTCAGTTTCGTGTTGTCTGCTGCTATTTCACCACCACTCGCTATGACATGACTGATTTCCAGTGCAGACTGCTAACAGAACCATAAAACGTGCTCTGACTACTGCTATTTCACTGTGGGGCGCGTCAAACTTGACGGTGGCTGCCTGAATGAGCATTTTGGGCCTCATTAAGCTAATGATGTCTTATATTTGTTCTCTTATTCGCATTACTTGTGTGAGCCAGATAACAAAATAAACAATGCAACCACATGAATGTGCTTTGGCATTCAAGCTGCTGACTGTGGCTCTCAGTTTCGTGTTGTCTGCTGCTATTTAACCACCAATCGCGATGACATGACTGCGATTTCCAGTGCAGACTGCTAACAGAACCATAAAACGTGCTCTGACTACTGCTATTTCAATATGGGGCGTGTCAAACTCGATGGTGGCTGCCTGAATGAGCATTTTGGGCCTCACTAAGCTAATGATGTCTTATATTTGTTCTCTTATTCGCATTACTTGTGTGAGCCAGATAACAAAATAAACAATGCAACCACATGAATGTGCTTTGGCATTCAAGCTGCTGACTGTGGCTGTCAGTTTCGTGTTGTCTGCTGCTATTTCACCACCAATCGCGATGACATGACTGCGATTTCCAGTGCAGACTGCTAACAGAACCATAAAGCGTGCTCTGACTATTGCTATTTCACTATGGGGCGCGTCAAACTCGACGGTGGCTGCCTGAATGAGCATTTTGGGCCTCACTAAGCTAATGATGTCTTATATTTCTTCTCTTAATTGCATTACTTGTGTGAGCCAGATAACAAAATAAACATGCAACCACATGAATGTGCTTTGGCATTCAAGCTGCTGACTGTGGCTGTCAGTTTCGTGTTGTCTGCTGCTATTTCACCACCACTCGCTATGACATGACTGATTTCCAGTGCAGACTGCTAACAGAACCATAAAACGTGCTCTGACTTACTGCTATTTCACTATGGGGCGCGTCAAACTCGATAGGTGGCTGCCTGAATGAGCATTTTGGGCCTCACTATGCTAATGATGTCTTATATTTGTTCTCTTAATTGCATTACTTGTGTGAGCCAGATAACAAAATAAACAATGCAACCACATGAATGTGCTTGGCATTCAAGCTGCTGACTGTGGCTGTCAGGTTCGTGTTGTCTGCTGCTATTTCACCACCAATCGCGATGACATGACTGCGATTTCCAGTGCAGACTGCTAACAGAACCATAAAACGTGCTCTGACTTCTGCTATTTCACTATGGGGCGCGTCAAACTCGACGGTGGCTGCCTGAATTGAGCATTTTGGGCCTCATTAAGCTAATGATGTCTTATATTTGTTCTCTTATTCGCATTACTTGTGTGAGCCAGATAACAAAATAAACAATGCAACCACATGAATGTGCTTTGGCATTCAAGCTGCTGACTGTGGCTGTCAGTTTCGTGTTGTCTGCTGCTATTTCACCACCACTCGCTATGACATGACTGATTTCCAGTGCAGACTTCTAACATAACCATAAAACATGTTCTGACTTCTGCTATTTCACTATGGGGCGCGTCAAACTCGACGGTGGCTGCCTGAATGAGCATTTTGGGCCTCATTAAGCTAATGATGTCTTATATTTGTTCTCTTATTCGCATTACTTGTGTGAGCCAGATAACAAAATAAACAATGCAACCACCATGAATGTGCTTTGGCATTCAAGCTGCTGACTGTGGCTGTCAGGTTCGTGTTGTCTGCTGCTATTTCAGCACCAATCGCGATGACATGACTGCGATTTCCAGTGCAGACTGCTAACAGAACCATAAAACGTGCTCTGACTACTGCTATTCACTATGGGGCGCGTCAAACTCGACGGTGGCTGCCTGAATGAGCATTTTGGGCCTCACTAAGCTAATGATGTCTTATATTTGTTCTCTTATTCGCATTACTTGTGTGAGCCAGATAACAAAATAAACAATGCAACCACATGAATGTGCTTTGGCATTCAAGCTGCTGACTGTGGCTGTCAGTTTCGTGTTGTCTGCTGCTATTTCACCACCAATCGCGATGACATGACTGCGATTTCCAGTGCAGACTGCTAACAGAACCATAAAACGTGCTCTGACTACTGCTATTTCACTGTGGGGCGCGTCAAACTTGACGGTGGCTGCCTGAATGAGCATTTTGGGCCTCATTAAGCTAATGATGTCTTATATTTGTTCTCTTATTCGCATTACTTGTGTGAGCCAGATAACAAAATAAACAATGCAACCACATGAATGTGCTTTGGCATTCAAGCTGCTGACTGTGGCTGTCAGTTTCGTGTTGTCTGCTGCTATTTCACCACCAATCGCTATGACATGACTGGATTTCCAGTGCAGACTGCTAACAGAACCATAAAACGTGCTCTGACTATCTGCTATTTCACTATGGGGCGCGTCAAACTCGACGGTGGCTGCCTGAATGAGCATTTTGGGCCTCACTAAGCTAATGATGTCTTATATTTTTATTCGCATTACTTGTGTGAGCCAGATAACAAAATAAACAATGCAACCACATGAATGTGCTTTGGCATTCAAGCTGCTGACTGTGGCTGTCAGTTTCGTGTTGTCTGCTGCTATTTCACCACCACTCGCTATGATATGACTGGATTTCCAGTGCAGACTGCTAACAGAACCATAAAACGTGCTCTGACTACTGCTATTTCACTATGGGGCGCGTCAAACTCGACGGTGGCTGCCTGAATGAGCATTTTGGGCCTCATTAAGCTAATGATGTCTTATATTTGTTCTCTTATTCGCATTACTTGTGTGAGCCAGATAACAAAATAAACAATGCAACCACATGAATGTGCTTTGGCATTCAAGCTGCTGACTGTGGCTGTCAGTTTCGTGTTGTCTGCTGCTATTTCACCACCAATCGCGATGACATGACTGCGATTTCCAGTGCAGACTGCTAACAGAACCATAAAACGTGCTCTGACTTCTGCTATTTCACTATGGGGCGCGTCAAACTCGACGGTGGCTGCCTGAATGAGCATTTTGGGCCTCACTAAGCTAATGATGTCTTATATTTGTTCTCTTATTCGCATTACTTGTGTGAGCCAGATAACAAAATAAACAATGCAACCACATGAATGTGCTTTGGCATTCAAGCTGCTGACTGTGGCTGTCAGTTTCGTGTTGTCTGCTGCTATTTCACCACCAATCGCGATGACATGACTGCGATTTCCAGTGCAGACTGCTAACAGAACCATAAAGCGTGCTCTGACTATTGCTATTTCACTATGGGGCGCGTCAAACTCGACGGTGGCTGCCTGAATGAGCATTTTGGGCCTCACTAAGCTAATGATGTCTTATATTTGTTCTCTTAATTGCATTACTTGTGTGAGCCAGATAACAAAATAAACAATACAACCACATGAATGTGCTTTGGCATTCAAGCTGCTGACTGTGGCTGTCAGTTTCGTGTTGTCTGCTGCTATTTCACCACCACTCGCTATGACATGAGTGATTTCCAGTGCAGACTGCTAACAGAACCATAAAACGTGCTCTGACTTCTGCTATTTCACTATGGGGCGCGTCAAACTCGATAGTGGCTGCCTGAATGAGCATTTTGGGCCTCACTATGCTAATGATGTCTTATATTTGTTCTCTTAATTGCATTACTTGTGTGAGCCAGATAACAAAATAAACAATGCAACCACATGAATGTGCTTTGGCATTCAAGGTGCTGACTGTGGCTGTCAGTTTCGTGTTGTCTGCTGCTATTTCACCACCAATCGCGATGACATGACTGCGATTTCCAGTGCAGACTGCTAACAGAACCATAAAACGTGCTCTGACTTCTACTATTTCACTATGGAGCGCGTCAAACTCGACGGTGGCTGCCTGAATGAGCATTTTGGGCCTCACTAAGCTAATGATGGCTTGTATTTGTTCTCTTATTCGCATTACTTGTGTGAGCAAGATAACAAAATAAACAATGCAACCACATTAATGTGCTTTGGCATTCAAGCTGCTGACTGCGGCTCTCAGTTTCGTGTTGTCTGCTGCTATTTCACCACCACTCGCTATGACATGACTGATTTCCAGTGCAGACTGCTAACAGAACCATAAAGCGTGCTCTTACTTCTGCTATTTCACTATGAGGCGCGTCAAACTCGATGGTGGCTGCCTGAATGAGCATTTTGGGCCTCACTATGCTAATGATGTCGTATATTTTTTCTCTTAATTGCATTACTTGTGTGAGCCAGATAACAAAATAAACAATGCAACCACATGAATGTGCTTTGGCATTCAAGGTGCTGACTGTGGCTGTCAGTTTCGCGTTGTCTGCTGCTATTTCACCACTCCACTCGCTATGACATGACTGCGATTTCCAGTGCAGACTGCTAACAGAACCATAAAGCGTGCTCTGACTGATGCTATTTCACTATGGGGCGCGTCAAACTCGACGGTGGCTGCCTGAATGAGCATTTTGGGCCTCACTAAGCTAATGATGTCTTATATTTGTTCTCTTAATTGCATTACTTGTGTGAGCCAGATAACAAAATAAACAATACAACCACATGAATGTGCTTTGGCATTCAAGCTGCTGACTGTGGCTGTCAGTTTCGTGTTGTCTGCTGCTATTTCACCACCAATCGCGATGACATGACTGCGATTTCCAGTGCAGACTGCTAACAGAACCATAAAACGTGCTCTGACTTCTGCTATTTCACTATGGGGCGCGTCAAACTCGACGGTGGCTGCCTGAATTGAGCATTTTGGGCCTCATTAAGCTAATGATGTCTTATATTTGTTCTCTTATTCGCATTACTTGTGTGAGCCAGATAACAAAATAAACAATGCAACCACATGAATGTGCTTTGGCATTCAAGCTGCTGACTGTGGCTGTCAGTTTCGTGTTGTCTGCTGCTATTTCACCACCACTCGCTATGACATGACTGATTTCCAGTGCAGACTTCTAACATAACCATAAAACATGTTCTGACTACTGCTATTTCACTATGGGGCGCGTCAAACTCGACGGTGGCTGCCTGAATGAGCATTTTGGGCCTCATTAAGCTAATGATGTCTTATATTTGTTCTCTTATTCGCATTACTTGTGTGAGCCAGATAACAAAATAAACAATGCAACCACATGAATGTGCTTTGGCATTCAAGCTGCTGACTGTGGCTGTCAGTTTCGTGTTGTCTGCTGCTATTTCACCACCACTCGCTATGACATGACTGATTTCCAGTGCAGACTGCTAACAGAACCATAAAACGTGCTCTGACTACTGCTATTTCAATATGGGGCGCGTCAAACTCGACGGTGGCTGCCTGAATGAGCATTTTGGGCCTCACTAAGCTAATGATGTCTTATATTTGTTGTCTTATTCGCATTACTTGTGTGAGCAAGATAACAAAATAAACAATGCAACCACATGAATGTGCTTTGGCATTCAAGCTGCTGACTGCGGCTCTCAGTTTCGTGTTGTCTGCTGCTATTTCACCACTCCACTCGCTATGACATGACTGCGATTTCCAGTGCAGACTGCTAACAGAACCATAAAGCGTGCTCTGACTGATGCTATTTCACTATGGGGCGCGTCAAACTCGACGGTGGCTGCCTGAATGAGCATTTTGGGCCTCACTAAGCTAATGATGTCTTATATTTGTTCTCTTAATTGCATTACTTGTGTGAGCCAGATAACAAAATAAACAATGCAACCACATGAATGTGCTTTGGCATTCAAGCTGCTGACTGTGGCTGTCAGTTTCGTGTTGTCTGCTGCTATTTCACCACCAATCGCGATGACATGACTGCGATTTCCAGTGCATACTGCTAACAGAACCATAAAGCGTGCTCTGAATGCTGCCATTTCACTATGGCGCGCGTCAAACTCGATGGTGGTTGCCTGAATTGAGCATTTTGGGCCTCACTAAGCTAATGATGTCTTATATTTGTTCTCTTAGTTGCATTACTTGTGTGAGCCAGATAACAAAATAAACGATGCAACCCCATGAATGTGCTTTGGCATTCAAGCTGCTGACGCTGGCTGTCAGTTTCGTGTTGTCTGCTGCTATTTCACCACCACTCGCTATGACATGACTGATTTCCAGTGCAGACTGCTAACAGAACCATAAAACGTGCTCTGACTTCTGCTATTTCACTATGGGGCGTGTCAAACTCGACGGTGGCTGCCCGAATGAGCTTTTGAGCCCGCCAACGATAATCAGGGTTAAAAATAGTGTTTCAATTCAGATATGCCAGCATTTAAATGCGTTTCTATGCCACTTCTTAAATCGAGCACAATGTGTGCAGGACGTTGCTTATCAGAATTGAGCTTCTATTATAAGGAATATGCCATAAATGGAACTGCTTATTTATTTGAGAGGTCAAGGAATGGATGGTTGGTTGTTGCGAACCCACCTGGCAAAATTTTGGTAGCCCTAATAAGGGCTGTTCTTATGTTCATAAGAAGCCTTTATGCTTCGTCGAGTGGCTCAATGCCAGACAGCTCGCAGTTGGAGTCGCTTTCTTCAGTGTCATCTTCACGCAGCTGGATGATGATGGGTTGAATGTGCTCACTCCCAGACGTGTCAAGTCGTGAACATGCTGAATGTTCAAGTCCATCAAGTCCATCACACGCTGAATGCTCTTCCTCCAGTCTTCCACCGTTACCTGCTTGATTTTCTCGCTCAAGATGACGTCAACCGTGGACAGCTTGAAGTCTCTGTTGTCCGCAGCGATGCCATTTTTTACTTTGGCCCACACAAGCTCAATGGGATTAAATTCGCAGTGGTACGGCGGGAGCCTGAGTACAATGCAACCGGCCCTTACAGCTGTGTTGTCTACGATGTAGCTCAGAAAGCGTGACTTTACAGATGCCGCCAGCTCAAGCAGCTGCTTCTTGATCATCCTTTCACCGTAGGTGATGTTCTTGCTCGTGAGCCACTCCTGTATCTTTTCCTTCCAGGCCGTCGTCGGCAATTTCTCTTCTTGCCGGCTACGGTAAGGTGCATTGTCCAAAACAATGACGCTACCAGCTGGCAACTTCTGCAGAACGTCCTTGAACCAGCCCTCAAAGCGATTGCCGTCCATTTCTTCGTGGTAGTCGCCTGTCTTTTGGCCTCTGAATACATCCAAGCAGCCGTCGACGAAACCATCCTCGTTGCCGATGTGCGTTACGATCAGGCGCTGACCTTTCACAGAAGGTTGTTTTATACCCGTCGTCAGGCCATTTGCTCAAGCGAACAAGCGTCCGCGCTTCTGCACCACGGTGTCTGTCCACACGATCGACCGAGTGTGGCCCGCCGTCACCCATGTCTCGTCCAGGTAGAAGATATTTCGACTTTCCGCCCGGTAGCGCTCCACGTCACGAGGTAGCGATCCCGCCAATCGGTGATGTTATCCCGGTCGATAAGCAGCTAGTTGCGGCTTCTCTTTTCGTGCTTGAAGCCGATCTCGGCAAGCAGGCACGCACAGTACACCGCCTTAGTGATGGGAGTTCCATACGCTCTGAGAACTCTGTAGTTATCTTCTCGACCGTCGGTATCTCGTTGCGGCGAAATAAATCGTGCACACATGACCTCAGCGCGCACAACGTGAAGCTGTCAAACTTCGCGCTGCGTCTTCACCGCATTACATGGGCGTTTTCACGAGGGCGTCGTCAGTTTGCCACCCGAAAAATCTGAAGCTTTAGCTTCCTCCCTCACCCTGAACACAGTCCTTTCGCTGACACCGAGCATGTCGGCGACAAACTTGCTCGTGTCCTCCACGCTGCGTTCACGCTGCCTGTTACGCCAAAACGTGTAGCAGTGGAAGATCATGTTGCGTGAATCGCTGTTCAAGATGTGGCCGCTCTTGTTCTTGCCGAGGCTCCTTGGTGGTGTGGTCATCGAGGCGACATAAGGCTCGTTCGGCAACAAAGGATCGCGTTCCGATGTCACCTCGCTGGGCTCCATGGCCGAAAACTAGCACGGAATGCCGCGCGCGATCTTGCCCGAACTCACGAGATCGCAGGTTCGCAACCGCGAAAAAAAGAAAAAAAATATTAATTAAAAATAGGCCCAACACATTAAAAAATAAGGTTGTGCAAACACACAAAAAGTATATATGAATTTATGGCTATTAAACCAGCGACTGCTACGCCCGGTGCCATCGATCTTGTTCCGTAGCAGACGACGCACAGCGTTGTAGAAGGCACGGAGTTATTTTTCTCTCGCGATCCGGCATGTGCGGTAGCATTTCCATCATGATAGTTTTGCCAAACCACTCGTCAAAATACACAAATCTTATATATAGCGACAAATACGCGTTTTAGAAGCAGTCACCATTTTTTTGAGCGGGACTATTTCTTTAGTCGCGGAGGAATTGGCTGCTGCGCTTCGGTCAACTGGGCGGGGCCTCCTCCTGTCTTCTAAAGTTGTACCCGACTATAGCTACGGACGAGAAAGAAAGAGAGCGCGCGTCGGGAACGAGAGACAGAGAACGCGCGTCGGGAACGAACGCCCTTGTGCACCGCAGCGCACCTAGCTACGGACGAGAACGAAAGAGAGCGCGCGTCGGGAATGAGAAAAAGAGAACGCGCATCCGGAACGAACGCCCTTGCGCACCGCAGCGCACCTAGCTACGGACGAGAAATAAAGAGAGCGCGCGTCGGAAACGAAAGAAAGAGAACGCGCATCGGGAACGAACGCCCTTGTGCACTGCAGCGCACCTAGCTACGGACGAGAAAGAAAGAGAGCGCGCGTCGGGAACGAGAGAAAGAGAACACGCATCGGGAACGAACGGCCTTGTGCACCGCAGCGCACCTGGCTATGGACGAGAAAGAAAGAGAGCGCGCGTCGGGAACGAGAGAAAGAGAACGCGCGTCGGGAACGAACGCCCTTGTGCACCGCAGCGCACCTAGCTACGGACGAGAGAGAAAAACGCCGGAAGCGTTCTCCGGAAGCCGGAAGCTGGCTTCCGGAAGGGGAACCGGAAGTGTAACCGGAAGCGGAAGTCGGCTTCCGGTTATGCTATACATATTATACATGTGTATATAAGCGTATACATACATACAAAGCGGTCTCCATGCCAACCAGAGCTACGGACTTACGCCATCTACTGAACACTTCATAAAACTACAGGTGGCTACATACTACTACTACAACTACTACTACTACAGAGGAGGGAACGACCCACACCCTAAGGAGCTTCGCCACTAAAAAGTATAGTACTTGGTCTACATAGTCTTTGGCGCAGTAGTATGTGTGACAGGCAGGCTTAACCAGAGCGAAGCACTAGGTCGTTTTTTCGGGAATCTGCTGCCTACTTTCGTAGTGTGTACGCTCCTTAAGAAACAGCGCCGGACTGGATGCCTTTATTGGACACTTGCACATGCTTGCCTGACTTTTCAATATGTACCTATAGCGCCTTGTTTCTTGTGTTGCTGAAGATTCTGCTCCCATGTAATAAAGAAAAAAAAAAGTTGTCGCAGTTTCACCTGAAAGGCGAAGCATCAATTGCGATAGCAAATTTGAAGAGAGCTATACGGAGTAATGATAGGAGCTTTATCAGCTGTATAAACGTGGACATGCAGCAGCACCGGCAACACGCAGAACTGTTGTCGACGCCGTCGGCGTTTTGCCCGCGTTTGCTGAAAATGCGTGCGGCGTTGGTGACTGTTGCCGGAGCCTCTGATATAAACAGGCACTTGGTGCCGCAGCTAAACGTCGCCTCCCTTCCCTCCCCCTCCCCCCCCCACGGCCTTTCGTGCGTCGGAAGAAGGCACGTTTGCTCTACATATATCGTGATTGTAGAGGAGGAAAGAGACGCCTACTTCTGCAGCCCTTAAGGGAGCACAGAGCAGAACGCGCGCTTCTTCTCCGCCGTGCGTTCACTTCCCGTGAAAGCGCGCGTCCCTCGCGCTCTTTCACTCGCACATACAGCGTTCGGCGGCGCGCGGCGTTGGCGCTGAGCCGTGCTCCCTCAAGGGCTGCAGAAGATAGCGCCAACCTTTCCCTTTCCCTCAAGAACCACTTATCATCATCGCGCGGCGAGAGTTCGCCCTGACTGTCGAAGAGAGAGGTTGTGTTGCGTCTCGCTCCGACGACCTCGCCTCGCCAGTCGCGCCTAGCTCTTCTCCCGTGCGGTCGTGCCTGCACTTCGCCCCGGCGTGTGCTGCACGAGCCGCGTGGCTCACCATCGTCGGCGACGTCACCTGTAGCCGCGCACGATTTGCGCGTCCCAACGCGCAACCTCGTGTGTTCCCTGCGGGATTGCATCGTGCGACGAGTGGATTTGCTTCAGTGTTGTGCTCCGCGAGTGGCGTGCCCAACCCGACATCTGTGCCGCGTCCCCGGCTGTGCCGCCTCGTGCGCGCATCGCGTGGTCGGTGCTGTGCGCGCGACGTGCGTGTAGTGTGTTTGCCCCCTGTGCCGCGCGGTTCGCGTGTTGACTGCAGAGCCGAGCGGCATGGAGGGCTTCCGCAGGCCAGGAGAGCGCCCGCCGCGCGCGGGCCATCGTCGAAGTGCGAGCGCGTCTCTCGCGACCCTTGTGCCCGTGACGCTACAAGCGCTACAAGCGTCGCGTGAGCGAGGCGAACTAGAGGTGCGCGCCGCCGAGATCGTGGACGCGTGGATAAAGAAACAGGCCACCACCACCCAAGCAGCTGCCGCCGCGGCCGCGCCCGCCGTCACCGAGACACACGTGGCGCCGGCTATACCTTCCCCGCAGGCGAGCCTTCCCCCCTCGGAGCAGGACGCCGCCATTGCTGCCATGGCGAGCACCCCGCTGCCCCCATCCGACGACGAGGAGGCCATGGACTCCTCCTCCTCGCGCAAACGCATGCGCGAAGCAGAGAGCGAGGAGGAGGAGCAAACCGGTCGCCGCAAGCTGCCGCCGCCGACCGCCCCACCTTGCCCGGAGAGCAGGGACGACGGCGACGCCATCTCCCGGCGCCCGGGGGACTCAGCCGCCTCCTCGTCACCGCCCGCGGCACGAGATGGCGCCCCCGCCGATCCGCCGGCTGCGCCGGCTCTCCTGCTCCCCTCGACCACCAGCGCCGCCCCTCGGACGCCCGGCGAGTCGTCCGCTGCCTCCTTCGCGCTCCCCCCGAGGGAGGGCGCGCGCATCAACACGGTCGCTCCTCCGGCTGCCGGTGAGGCTGGCGCGAGCCCTGCTGCGTCGTCTGCTACGGCGGATGCTCGTGACGCGCCCGAGTCTGTGCCGTTGGGGCTCGCGCACGATACCCGAGCAGACACAGCCCCAGCCGGTCCGACGCAGCACGGCCTCGCCCACCCAGCGGCGAGGTTCCTGAAGGATCCCCCCCACCACACTCTACCGAGGCAGGAGGGGAAAACAAGAAGAAGCAGAAGAAGGCGGGGAAAAGCTCTGCACCCAAACAGGCTTCCCCCCCTGCTGCCCCTCCGGCCCCGAGGCCCACTCTGGCGGGCTCCGGCACACCCACAGCAAAGGCTGCTGCACAGGAGGCCCTATCCACCCATGCACCACCAGCTGAGGGCTTCCAGCTGGTGCTGTCCAAGGCCGATCGCCGCCGCGCAAGGGCACCAGTGAGTGCTGCCATCCCGGTGGACCCCGCGGTCATTGGCACGGCCCTCTTCCGCCCATCTGTGGTGGGTGGCACTTTCAGAGGAGCACCACGCCTCTCTCTTGCGGCGGTGCTCTCAGCGCGGCCAGGTGTTGCCGCTGTGAGAGTCAATCACAGGCGCAACATCGTGGCCGCCGACGCCACCACCCAGAGGTGCTTGGAGGAGCTGCTGGCCACCACGGAGCTCCGGGGAATACCGGTGACTGCCCGGCAGCCTGCCGAGCGAGGCAGGAGCACTGGTTTTGTCCACGGCGCCGACGGCATCCCCGCAGACGCGGACCTGCTGGGGGCCATCGAGTCGGGAGTCCCAGTGCTGGCTGCTACCAGGGAGGCCGACACCATCACCATCCGGTTCGCGGGGCCGGTCCCCCCTGAGCATGTGAGCCTCTACAAGCTCCGGTTCAGGGTGCGGCCGTCCAGACCGCGTCCACTGCAGTGCCAGCAGTGTGGCCGCTTTGGCCACGTGGCTGCCTCCTGCGACTCGCCATCCAGCTGCCGTCATTGTGGGAGGTCTCACGAGCAGGGTGACAGCTGCCCCAACGCGGCCCACTGCCGCAACTGCGGTGGCCACCACCCCGCAAATACTCCTGCCTGCCCCAGGTGGCAGGAGGAACGCAGGGTGGCCACCATCTTGGCAACTGCCCCTGCTCCCCTCTCCCGCCGGGCAGTCCGCGCTGGTGTCCGGGAGGAGAACCTGCAGGCCAAGGCCACCTCAACGCCTGTGCAGGGCCTGTCTTATGCACAGGCACTGGCCGGCCTCCCACAGGCGCCCCAGCAGAAGGCAGCCCCCCCCCGGACGGCCCCCCACACCGGCCCCACGGAAGCAGCGACGCCAGCCGCCTGCCACCCCTGGGAGCGAGCCCACCACAGCCCCAGCATCACTGGCAATGCCTGGCCCGGACCCTCGGGACCAGATCATTGCCAGCCTGCAGCTCGCCCTGAAGGCCATCGGGGAGATGCTGCCTGCCGAGAGCCCCCTCCGAGCCATCTGCCTGCAGGCAGTGGCAGTCCCGACCACAGTCAACCAACATGGCTGATCCCTCACCAGCCACAGCTGGGAAATGCCGTCGCCGCCCGAGTGTTCTCCAATGGAACACCAACTCACTGCGGCGGCGGCATGCAGAGCTGTGCGCGCACCTCCTGCGGTGTGATTTCGACGTCCTCGCACTGCAGGAGGTGTACACTGTGGCCGAGGACCTGCGGCTGCTGGGATACACGGGCTACTCTGGCGCCACCACCTGCTCGACGCAGAGCTGCACGGACGCTCCCTGCCTGAAGGGTGCCCACAAGAAGGGGAAGCCGAGGACTGCCATCTACGTCCGCAGCAGCCTGGCCCACTCGGTGACCCCAGTCTCGGACGTCGTAAGCGGCGCCATGGAGTGCTGTGCTGTCACGGTACGCCTTGACAGACAGGACACGACCGTGGCGAGCGTCTACGTTCGTCCTGGACAACAGTGGGACCCCTCCAGCCTGGTGCGGCTTGCAGCACGCCTCGGCGGACATGCAGTCCTGTGCGGTGACTTCAACGCCCACCACACCGACTGGGGCAGCCGCAGGTGCACCCGCCGAGGCAGGGACCTCTGCAACGCCATCAGCCGAGCAGGCCTGGTGGTACTCAACAAAGGAGGACCCACGTACGTCCGCCGCGGGGTGAGCACAGCCATCGACCTCTCCCTTACCACCGAGAAGCGCTCCTATGACTGGGCTACAACTCCCGACACTTGGGGATCTGATCACTTCCCCATCTTGATCACCCCCGGGTGTGGGAGAAGGCCGAGGTCACGAACATACCACGTCACAGACTGGTCCCTGTTCAGGAAGCGCTGCAGTGAGTTGGAAGATGGCTGTGACCTCCTGAGTGCCATCATGGAGTGCGCCCAGGCAGCCACAGTCCAGTGCTCTGCTCTGCCCGATACTCCTGCCCCGGATCTGCTCCTGCTCAACCTCCGTGCGTCCAGGCGACGCGTGGAGCGCCGAGCAATCCGGACGGGCAATGCAGAGCACTGGACCGAATACAGGAGAGCGGATGCCCGCTGCAGACGACAGGCCAGGCGCAGAAGGAGCCAGAGCTGGGGGAGCCTCTGCGCCACCATCGAGAACCGCTCCAAGGGCCCCCTGGCCTGGCGCCTCCTAAAGTCCCTGACCGGCAGGAAGGTCAACCGCCACCCCGTCCTCGCGGTGGCTATCTCGCTGGGCATCAGCGAGGCGGCCCTGGCGGAGTTGCTAGCGGACCACTTCGCCCCCCCGGCTGCCCTCGCTGCGGCCATCCTGCCGGTCGGACTTCCCCCTGCCAACCCGCCTACCTGCCTGCTGGAGCTGCATCCGGAGTGGGCGACCAGCCAGATCGCGGCCATCTGCCAGGACCCATTGACTCTCCACGAGCTGCAGACGGCCCTGAGGAGGGGCAAGCGTCGCAGTGCACCGGGAGCAGACGGAGTGACACTCCAGATGCTCCGCAACCTGGCCACCAGTGAGCAACGACGCCTGCTCGACTGCTACAACAACATCTGGTGGTCAGGACAGGTGCCGGAGGCCTGGCGCAGAGCCATCGTGGCCCCCATTCTGAAGAGCAATAAGCCGGCTAACGAGCTGTCTTCATACCGACCGGTCTCACCTCCGCTGCCTGCAAGGTGATGGAGGCCATTGCTCTGGCACGGCTTGAATGGGTGGCCCGCGCCTGCGGGTTCCTCGCGGACCAGCAGACAGGCTTCCGGCGCCGAAGGTGCACTACGGACTCCATCGCAGACGTCGTCTCCACCCTGGAGGACGCCAGGGCCAGCGGAGACCTCGCCATGCTCCTCCTCATCGACGTCAAGGGGGCGTTCGATGGCCTCCCACATGCGGTCGTCCAGCAGGCTCTGGACCTCCTTGGCATTGGCGGCAACCTGCGGCGGTTCCTGTCATCGTTCCTGAACGACCGCACCCTCAGGGTCCGCGTGGGCCATGCAAGGAGCACTCCCCGTCCGATCGCAGCAGGCGTACCACAAGGGTCAGTGGTGAGCCCGTTTCTCTTCAACCTCGCCCTGGCCCGGTTGCCTGCTGCACTGCCGACCGACCCTCACTACAAGGTGGAGTGCTCCATCTACGCGGATGACATCGCCCTGTGGGTGCGGGGACCGCCGCAGTCAAGCCGCCACGTGTGCCTGGCCCTCCAGAGAGCCCTGGACACCACGGCCGCCTACCTGGGAAGCATCGGACTCTCGGTTTCGACGGGGAAGACGGTGGCCCTCCTCGTCCACCCGAGGGCAGCGGCACGGCGCTCAGCTCCCCGGCTGCAGCTGGAAGGCGTGCGCATCCCATGGAGTACGACTGTGTCGTACCTTGGGCTGCGCATCGACCACCGGCTAACCTGGCGACCGGCAGTCGGGGCCATGCAGACCCAGACCATCAGAGTCCGCAAGGCCGTGTCGCAGCTCCTTGCTCATGGAGAGGGCTGCTCGGTGAAGTGGGCCCTGCGGCTCTACGAGGCGGCGGCCACATCACGCCTGCGGTACGCCCTCCCGCTGGTGGCGCTGCCGCCACGCCGCCTCGAAAAGTTGGAGCTGCAGCACCGGGCGGCCATCCGACTCTGCCTGGGCGTCCCCCGGAGCTCCCAGATTGCCGCTACCCTTGCGGAGGCTGGAGCATGGCCCCTGTCGCTCCTCTTCCTGCAGCAGGGGCTGAGGCACGTCGACCGCCTCCACCATGCTCCTGATGGCAGAGGCCTGCTGCGTCGCCTCCAGTCCCGGCCTTCCTCAAGGATGGGTCAGCTGTGCCGCCTCTACGAGGAGGTGGTTGGCAACCCACCGCCGAATGCGGTACAGCTGCCCCCACCGCAGAGGCCTCCTGTCCCCATCGCCACGGAGCTGCCCGGGATTTCGAAGAGACGCTCGCCCGCTTGCGCCCTGCAGCAGACGGCCGCCTGCCTCCTGGACGAGACCCTCGGAGACCACCTCCTGGTGTACGTCGACGGTTCGGTGGTACCGGACACCGGCTCTGCCACGGCGGCCTGCACGGCACCAGCCCTGCAGAAGAGCAGGCAGTGTCGACTGCCCAGACACGCCAGCTCGACTGCAGCGGAGGTGGCAGGCCTCCACCTGGCCGTCGACCTACTCTCCGAGGAGCTTCCTGGGGTACCAGCGGCCATCCTCTGCGACTCCAAGGCAGCCCTCCTCGGCCTGCAGAGGCCAGAAAGCGCCAGCCTTGGAGTCGCACTGCTGTCTACCCGGCTGACAGCGCTGCAGGACGCAGGCCACCCGGTGTCCCTGCACTGGATCCCCGCCCACGTAGGGATCCCGGGCAACGAGGCAGCCGACACCCTGGCGAAGGACGCCCACCACACCACTGTGCCCCTCAGTCGGGCCGTGACGGAGGGCGACTTCACTGGACTGAGCCTGCGGCGACACCTGGCGACCCACCACCCAGACAAACGGGTGGCACTGGGATGCCCCCCACGACCACTCCCCCAGCGAGGCCTGGCTCGCAGGGAGACCTCGCTCCTTCTCCGGCTCCGCATCGGCTGCAGCTGGACGGCAGCACGCAGCTACCGACTGGGACGAGCGACGTCCCCGGCCTGCAGCTCCTGCGGGGAGCCGGAGACGATCGAACATCTCCTGCTGGCCTGCCCGGCGTACCTCCAGCAGCGGGGCCCACTCCTGCAGGAGTTCCGCCGCCTGGGCCTCCCCTCTGGCAAGGAGGAAGATCTCCTCTTCCCCGGCCGACACCACCTTTCTGCACTTCGAGGCGTCGTGGAGTTCCTTGACTCGTCAGGGCTCTCCGCACGCCTCTAAGGACATTTCTACAAGCGGGAAGGCCTCACGGCCTCCCACCCCACCCCAGGCCTGACCGGCCTGGCACAACACCCCTGCAGACTCTGCAGCACACCAAGGCCTTCCATCTCGGCCTGATACGTGCCGCCTATGCCTGCCGGTTTTGCTTCGCCCAGCCATGGCGACTCCACTCTATCCCTTCTTTCGCTCCCACTTACCCCTCCCCGTTGGCGCTGAGCCGTGATCCCTGAAGGGCTGCAGAAGATAGCGCCAACCTTTCCCTTTCCCTCAAGAACCACTTATCATCGCGCGGCGACGATTTCATCTCCATTGACGTCATACGGAACCTCACGGCGACGGCGACGGTGACGGCGACGCCGACGGCAGAAATCTGCTTTTGAGTGTCCATATAATTGCTATCGCAATAAAAAGCGGCTGCATAGTCTAGTGGTTACGACGCTCGCCTTGGGATCGGGCACACGCGGGCTCGAATCCCGCCTCGCCAAGAAAGCTTGTTCTTATTCGTTTCTTGATACGACCCACGAAGCACAAATTACAGCTGGCTTAAGCAGCTTCGCTGTTAAAAATTTCATGCGAGGGATCATGCCAAAAGAAAGGCTGAAAAGCGAAGAAAGGTGCAATAATTTATGCCGATGCGGCCCATGACGTCAACCCACCCTTGTCATGCGGTCGTCATTATACTGCGTCCGTCCTTTCATTGACGACAGTCCCCAGGCAGCACATCACATGGGGCCAACTAGGGCCGATGATGGTTTTCAGCCGGCACTGGCCGGGCCGTGAAGGCCAGCCGTTGCCTCCGTAATGCGAGTGGTGGAAAAGCCACTGTAACAGACATCCAGCGCTGGCCCTGCCTTGCCGGTGAATGTCCGTTAATCGCTAGGCCGGGTGACGCAACTGGCTATCCCGGGCCTGCTTTGCCCTTAGAGTGCCGTCATTGGCTGTAGATCTCTACACATTATTTAACAACGTCCGTTCATAGCTGAAGGCATAGCCACATTGTTTAGCAGTTCTGATAGACCCGTAAATATCGGCCTGTCAAACAGAACGGCATTTCAATATTACTTTTCACGCAGCATTCGCTGGCCAATCGCGATTATATATATGTTATACAGCACGCAATATTTATTTGAATTTTTCACCACTCACGCCAACTGCAACGAGATCACTCTGGTATTTTTTTGTTTCTAATTAAGTTATTATGTAAGTTCTGCATATTTTTTTCGTTTTATTACAAAGGCTTTAACGTTCGCGTAATTGTATTTATTGTGTTGAATCATTCGATCGGAGATTGTTTACAAGTGGCACAAGGGCACTCCAGTATAATGCGTCAATGCGCGCTTGCCGTGTGCATCCTCGATAGGCGCAATAACAAATTCAAGGGGGTATGTAATTAAAAAGCATGTGCGTCGTTTAAATAGTGTTGCGGTTAGTGAATTTCAAAATACTGCATAACTTTATGGTGCAATCAACTGTACCGCTTGCCAGTAATGCCGTCACTAGCTCAACTTCTGTAGCGGCTGTAAATTTTAGTGCCAGTACCACGGCCGCTGGATAAAAAAAAAGGTGCGGCCTGCCGCGTCGGGCGCTCTGCTATGGGAGCGAACGTGACGGCCGTAGTTGCATTGTCGGCCGCTTGGATGTGCCGAACGGCGCTAGCTGAGGGGGATGGAACGCTTCGGCTTGCACGCGCGACGTCGTTCCAAGCGCGTTCCTAACGCATTCGCCATGCTGATGCCAGACAACAGACTCCAGCATGTGGCGCCGCGGCGGATCACACCGTTTTCGATGCGCGCGACAGGCCGCACCTTTTAGGGGTGAAGCTCCTTATAGCGGCACCCGTTCGTCCCCGTCGTAGTAGGTAGCCACGTGTAGTTTTATGAATTGCTCAATAGATGGCGTTGTGTGTCCATATATGTATGTATACCCATATGTACATATATATATGTATACGTATAGTATAACCGGAAGCCGACTTCCACTTCCGGTTCCACTTCTGTTTCCACTTCCGGTTCCGCTTCCGGTTCCGGAAGCCAGCTTCCGGCTTCCGGAGAACGCTTCCGGCGTTTTATGAAAAAAAAAAGTTCCGAAAGTTGTGTCCGTAGCGCGGAATCGAACCAGGGACCCCTCGCTTCCGAACGCGCGGCGTTAACCACTACGCCACGAAGCGCACATAGACACACGCACCACGATGGCAATAAATACCCAACATTAACGAAAGGCCGCGTTTCTAGCGCGTTTCTAACGCGTTTGTGCTAGCGCGTTACGGCCCGTGTAAGAAGCTGGTGTAAGACGCTGTGGCCTCTCCGCCTTACCTTCAACGCGTTTCGAACGCGCTGCCCAAGGCGGTGGCAAGTCAAGTTCAAGTCGAGGAGCGTTTATGAATACGGGGGGTATACTCTCTCAGCAGTCATGTGATGGCGTCGGCAAACGCGGTGCACGTTCCGGCATGTGTAAATGGCTGCGTAAGACGCTGTGGACGCTCCCCCTTACTAGAGAGTACTGCACGTTTCTAACGCGTTTGTGCTAGCGTCCCCTTAAGCGGGAGATCCGATGATTCCCTCCGGAGCTTCGCCCACTCATCATCATCCACCCCGTGGATATGCTGTGATTTTTTTTTATCCAGCGGCCGTGCCAGTACAATACAAGTCATTTTGGATGACTGCTCCCTATATTATTTTTCTGCATAGAGAGCATATCGAACTGTGCAGCAGTGTCTCCTGTGGCCAGCTTCATTGTAATCTTAAGGGCCTTTCCCGGAACTCTCTGTCGTGCGTGTTTTTTTTTTTTTTTTTGATGCCAGAAGCTTTTTTCAGACCAACTGGCACTGTAGGCGTAAATTCCTCCCCGCAGAAAGAACCGGGGAAAAAAATAAGGTGCGCCATGTTGAACAAGAGGTTTCTGCTGGGCTATTGGTGCATATTTCTAAAACAAAAAACAGCCAATAGAAGGGACAAGAATGTGAGACAAGCCCAACGCTAACTTACAATGAAATGCTTATGTTGCACGACGCCAAATGTATCTACACTGAAGAGCAAGGGGAAGGCTGAGAACACAGACAACGCCACAACAGATAGACGGGGGTTGGAGCTCGGGGGGGGGGGGGGGGGGGGAGTGAAAAGGAAAGGTTTGTTCAGACGACCAAGACGTCTACACAAGGCGCTCTCCGTTGGAAGGGAACAGAAAATAAAGAAAAATAAAAAAAAAGAACAGGAATGTTCGTGGCCCGCCGCGCCATTCCGAACCTTGGCGGATGGCTGAAAGAGTTGAAGTTACCGACCTACTAATGAGAACGAAGAGCGAGGCTAAGATTAAGGAGAATACAGGAATACAGAATGGGGAAAAAAGAAAATGAACGCTACTGGTTAAAAATGTAAGCTACTGAATAAAATTAATTTCTGATTAAAAAGTGGAACAAGCGTAAAGAAACAAAAACTACTAAAATATATATACATTTTTCAAGTAGGTGAACTTTTTTTTTGAGAGCAACACACATTTGAATAAATTTTTCGCTGACGTTTGCATCTTATATCAGCTAATCAATAAACCTATCGGTGTTTTGACTTTGCAAGGAGGCATACATAGGCTTCGTTATTCCTTATTAAATTCAGGCTTCCACTTACACCCTCAACGACACACCTCTGGTAACTTCTTCCTCTTGTAGATAAATATCTCGGTATACACATCACACACAACATTTTTGGAATATGTATGTTGAGTTTTGAATTTACCAATGCCAACCGCATGTTTGGCTTCTTGCTCCAAAATATTATTCATGGGAAGCTTTTATTTTATAAATCTATGGTGGGGTCAATCTTCGAGTACACCAGTTCTGTCTCGCAAGCTCTCAAAAGTGTCCAAACCTTGCCGTCAGTGTTTTGTTACATACAATTACTCACGTGTAGCCAGTGCGTCTTCTGCAAAATCATCGCTTGGTTTACCTTGTCGCCGTATGCGATTTCGCTTGAGTTTGTTTATTACGATTTATTTTATTGCTCCCGCTGCTTAAAGGCCTTTTTTTTTGTACCTCCCGCCTACGTTTCTTCTACCAGCGACCGCGTTTGAAGCTTTGTTGCTTATGAAAAGAAAAAAAAAACTGCCCGCTTTTTTATGTAAGGACTTCGAGCTTTAACACTATACTAACATTATTAAGTAAATTAATATGGCGAACTTCAACGAGATGCTTGTACTCGCTTTTTGGGCTTCACTTATATCTTATGCGCCGCGTAAGGTATTGTCGCGAGCTTTCTTAGATACTGCTGTCGCTGCTTTCTCTCTATGCATTTTTTTTCCGAAGGGGGAGGTTGTATTATTTAACTAGAAGCAAGAAATGAATGGGGGCATGTTAACAACGGATGCTGTGCGCCGGACTACCCCTTTGCGCACACGTTGTCTTGCTCTACCGTTCTCCTGGGATAAGCAGTGAAAAAAATAAGGAAAACATTAATTGATCACTGAATTATTCTACAGGTCCATTTGTCATGTTTTACATTTCAGCTATAATATATAATAAAATCAGCACAAGTGCTGCTGCTGGTTCAGCCACTGCAGATTCTGCAAAAAGAAGAAATAAATAAATCAAAGAAAAAAAACCGGCGCCTGTCGTTCTATCTGGCGAAAAGTAACGCCAAAATACCACGAGTGCGTTTCACTCTAACCACTTTTTCCCTCCGTCCCCTCGCTTTGCAGTGTCGAAGGTATGCACTGCCTATTACGCGCACAGCCGAGCCTGCACTGCTACTTAGAACCGGATTGGTGCACAAAGAAGCGTGAATGATGCCCTGTAAAATTTGTTGCTCCCTGCGCGGACCTCGCCCGCTGTCAGAAAACGTGGTGACTCTCGGTCTCTCGGAGGCCGAGGGACCCGTACACATTCTGCTTCTGCCTGTGAGCTGTCGTTGCCCACATTGCTTGCACCATGTTTTGCTTGCGAAGCATGCATCAACTTGTCCAGCAACGTGTTCAGTACCAGAGGCTTGGCCTTCGCCACTACAAGCTTGGTTCCACACTGCTATATGGTGAAACATGAACAACTAGCCAAACGTCGGGAAACTGCATTTACTGCAAAATTAACTTAATTATGGCAAGGTAAGTACAATTGTCTTATTTTTATTCTCAAATATAGTGTTTGAACTAAGTGCATTGCCTATACGTGTATTTTCTTTTTTTACAGAGATAATGTACGGCCACTTTTTACTACGTGCGTAGACAGTGCTGCACCGCTTCAGCGTGAGCTGAAACGCACTGTCTGTTCGAAAACATGCAGCACGGCTGGTACACTCAAGAAGACCAAAGTTGGATTGTCGTAACTCCTTACTCAGGAAGTACATTCTGCGAGCTGACTGGTGTCCAGAACTTCCTGCAAAAGTATAATCTGTTGTATTGTAGCTTGCTTAGGTGTTTATCCTGAAACAATGCACCCTTTCTTTGCTACCTCTGTTCTAAAAGCTTACGCATTGCCAAAGGCTAAGTATAGCTACCCACAAGCACTTACGAGAAGTCTTGTGATGAAGGCATAATTCATCATAATTGGCTAGATAGAACAAAAATTGCCTATTTAAATGCAGCGGCATTTCCTACCTATTTCTTGCGTATTTCTGCTTCTTTTTTTCAGCTTCAACAACTTGTTTGAATGGAGAAATCATATCTGTGGGAGATTGCCTTCAATATAATGAACGCCATGCATGGACCATGCAGTTCAACTGCCGTACAGCCTGCATGGGAAGAAAAGCGAGAGACTGTTTAACATGCGGCTATGCAGAGTGGGAACAGGTGATACGCATTTAATTTCTCACTTTTGTGCCTCTTGCTTATATTATGCTCTGTTGGAGGTGTTGGGATAATATACGTTTATGTATTGTATGCAGATGGTGCCTGAGAGACGCAGACATCGACATCAAACAAGCGCAAGACTTCATAAGATGGTGGCTGCCAGGCGCAATCGACTGTGCTAATAGCAGAAGGCGGCGTTACGCCGAAGCGGCTCAGCCCCCCGTAGCGTCATAAAGAAAGCTTTCGTAGTTGGCTCACAGGATTGGGGATACGAGCGACAATCTCTATCAACCTATTTTAAGACCAATAAAGAAATTACGTATATAATGAAATGAAGAGAAGGACATCCCGGCGATCATCATCACGAGGAGAAGGCACGAGATTGGCGTTCGGACACCACCATCTTGTTCTCCCTGCCTACTGTTCCGAGCTGCCGCCTGTTTGTTGGATTCGCCCAATAAACCTCTTTACATTTGGTGGATCGTGCTGGGTACGCACATCGCCGGCACCCTGGAACTCCGATCCCGCACGTTGCACTCGACCATGCCAGCTGACGCTACCCAACCGCCGCCACCTCTCCCGGCCACTGTTTGCCCCGGCCCGGTTCGCCAGCGAGACCCCCCGGTCTTTTCGGGTACGGAAGACCAGGACGTCGAGGACTGGCTGTCGTCCTACGAAAAAGTTAGTGGACCCAACAAGTGGGATGACGCTGCTAAGTTGAGTACCGCGAACTTTTACCTGGCTGGCGTGGCGAAGCTGTGGTATACGAACCACGAATCAGAATTTGAGAACTGGTCCGCTTTCAGGGAGGCAATATCTGCCGTTTTCGGTCGCCCTGCCGTGCGGAAGTTACGCGCCGAACAACGGCTGCGCACACGGGCACAGGAACCCAATGAAACTTTTACCGCCTATATTGAGGACATAATCGATCTCTGCAGGCGCGTCGATGCCTCAATGAGCGAAAGTACCAAAATACAGCATATTATGAAGGGTGTCGACGACGATGTTTTTCAAATGCTTCTTGCGAAGTCTCCTGGCACTGTGTCTGAGGTGGTAACCCTGTGCCAGAGCTATGACGAATTGAGAAGGCAGCGAGCTCTCACCCGACGTTCACCTCAGACGTACAACCAACCACTCGCTGCCCTGGACGTCGTGCCTGACCAGTCATACCTTCTCGCACAAATGAAAGACTTTGTGCGTGAGGAGGTGGCCCGTCAGTTGTCTCTCCTGCCGTTTGCTCAACGTCAGGAGCTCCCACAGCAGCAGCAACTGCAGCAACCAATCCCGTTGGCTCCCGTGCTTCGACATGTCATTCAAGAACAGATTTCCGAGGCCACGCCGGTGCCCATTCAGCAGCATCCTGTCGCCGCGCCTCTTAGTTACGCTGAGGTAGTAAAGCGGCAGCAGCTACAACAGCGCTCACCGTTCCATGGTGTGTCGTATGCTGCAGCCCCGACTCAGCCGTCCGTGACATGGGCTGCTCCCATCAATGCAAATCCCTGGCGAACGCGCGACAACCGGCCGATCTGTTTTGCATGCGGCGGCCCTGGTCATATCGCCCGACACTGCCATCGTCGTGCCCCAGGATACTCAGACGCCCGTTCACCGAACTACATGGATCGTCCCCGCTCTCGTTATGAAAGTCCGGATCCCCAAACAAGCACGTCTTCACGTGACTATCCGCAACCCACGTCTCGTCGCTCACCTTCACCCCGTCGCCGCTCCTTGTCGCCCATGCGTCGTCGACCAGCCCCTGAAAATGAGGGAAACTAGCCCCCGCAGTTCAAGAGGCAAGAACTGCGCTGTCGAAATGCTCAAGTCCTCGAAATTTGCCGTCGAATATTGTCGAAGTTTTTGTTGAAGGCACCCATGCGTATGCTCTTGTCGATACCGGTGCTGCCGTTTCTGTTATAGATGCCAAACTTTGCCGCAAGCTGCGAAAAGTGACTACGCCTCTTGAGATGATGCCCTTACGTACAGCGAATGGAGACCCTGTTCGGCCTATAGCCGCCTGCACTGCTCGACTTATCATTGCTAAAGAACACTATATTGTTGAGTTTATCGTCCTTTCATCCTGCTCGCATGACATCATACTTGGCTGGGACTTTCTATCGTGCAATCACGCCGTTATTGATTGTGCCAGATCTGAACTTGAGCTCTTCCCCTTGTGTGACCCGCCCTACAACCACATTCATCAAGCCGCCCACAAACTAGTCGTAACAGAGGACACAGAAATTCCGCCGACATCAGCTGTTTTGCTCCCAGTGTTCTGCAACAGCATATGTGACGAAGCTGCATTCTTTGAACCATCACGCCTCCTTCTAAGTCGGAAGCCACTTCTTCTGCCTTATTCGACCCTGTCTATTTCGAATGGAACAAGCGCACTCTGCCTCACAAATCCTCTTCCGTATCCCATCCAACTGCTTAAAGGTGAATCCCTTGGATGCGTGCAACCCATTGATATCGGACAGATTTTTTCCGTGCAGCAAGATTCCGCTCGACGCGACCTCGACGCCGTCAGTGCTCTTAACCCTTCTGATATACCAGCTGCCGACCTATTCAATTCGTCGATCGCAGACGGACTGTTGCCATCTGAACGCTCTGCTCTTCTCCAGCTGCTCTACCAGTTCCGCGAGTCTTTCGATGTTGCCCAACGTGCCCTTGGCCGAACTTCTACCATTGTTCACTACATCGACACCGGCTCCAACTCACCAGTGCGACAACGTCCGTACCGTGTCTCCACCGCGGAACGTCAAGTTATTACCGACCAGGTTGACGATATGCTTAAACGCGACGTTATTCGCCCTTCACAAAGTCCGTGGGCATCCCCTGTGGTTCTCGTTAAAAAAAAAGATGGCTCGATTCGCTTCTGCGTGGATTACCGGCGCCTAAACAAGGTCACTCGGAAAGACGTGTACCCTTTGCCCAGAATTGACGATGCCCTTGATTGCTTACAAGGTGCCGAGTTTTTTTCATCGTTAGATTTGCGTTCCGGGTATTGGCAGGTGCCTTTAGCAGAGGCCGACCGTTCAAAGACAGCCTTCGTCACGCCTGACGGTCTATATGAATTTAATGTCATGCCCTTCGGCCTCTGCAATGCGCCTGCCACCTTCGAGCGCATGATGGACTCGGTTCTGCGGGGTTTGAAGTGGCACATATGTCTCTGCTACCTCGACGACATTGTTGTCTTTGCGCCAGATTTCGCAACCCATCTCGAACGCCTCAACCATGTCCTGACTTGTCTGAAGAACGCTCAGCTCCAACTCAATCTGAAGAAGTGCCATTTTGCTGCGCGAAAACTTACAATTCTCGGTCACGTCGTATCAAAGGACGGTGTACTTCCGGACCCGGCTAAACTACGTGCCGTCACCGACTTTCCCAAACCGACGACTATAAAGCAGTTAAGAAGCTTCGTAGGGTTATGCTCCTACTTTCGCCGGTTTGTGCGCAACTTTGCCTCTATAATTGCGCCTTTGACCCAACTTTTAAGTGGCGCCACCAGTCTCTCGTCGTGGTCTTCTGAGTGTGACCAAGCCTTCTCCACCCTCCGTCGTCTCCTCACGTCACCACCTATACTGCGCCACTACGATCCTAAGGCCGCAACTGAGGTTCACACAGACGCCAGCGGTGTCGGCCTGGGTGCTGTTCTCGCACAACGAAAGCCTGGGTTCACAGAGTATGTCGTCGCATACGCCAGCAGAACGCTCACCAAGGCTGAGTCAAACTATAGCGTCACCGAGAAAGAATGCTTGGCAATAGTCTGGGCGCTTGTCAAGTTCCGCCCATACTTATATGGCCGCACGTTTGATGTAGTTACGGACCATCATGCATTATGTTGGTTGTCTTCGCTGAAGGATCCGTCAGGTCGCCTTGCCCGCTGGGCTCTTCGACTTCAAGAGTTTGATATCCGTGTTATATATCGTTCCGGACGCAAGCATGCCGATGCTGATGCACTGTCGCGGTCACCGCTATCCACCGAAACTGCGTCCATATCCACTATAGACCAACCACTGCCAGCTCTTGACGTCGCCGCCGTGTCCTCTGCACAGCGCCACGATCCATGGATCGCTTCGCTTCTTGACGTTTTATCCGAGGCACCCACCCTTTCGCCCACTCGACCACTGCGACGCCAAGCTTCGCATTTCAGCATTCGTGATGGCCTCTTGTACCGGCGGAACTACTCGCCAGATGGTAGGAAGTGGCTCCTAGTGATCCCCCGAACGCTGCGCTCTACAATCTGCGCGTCCTTTCACTCCGACCCGCAGTGTGCTCACGGCGGTGTCTTCAAGACATATGAACGTTTACGCAAAAGATACTACTGGCGCGGAATGTTTCGCTTTGTCCGCAAGTTCATTCGCGGCTGCCACGAGTGTCAGCGACGCAAAAAACCACCGCATCCTGCCACAGGTTCATTACAGCCCCTTCCGTGCCCAGACGGCCCATTCGACCGCGTTGGAATTGACCTATATGGACCTTTACCTTTGACCACAGCGGGAAACCGATGGGCTATCGTTGCTGTCGACCACCTTACGCGATACGCCGAAACCGCTGCTCTTCCTACGGCGACAGCACAGGACGTCGCCTCCTTCATCCTCAATCGCTTTGTGCTGCGACACGGTCCTCCTCGTGAACTCCTCAGTGACCGTGGCCGCGTATTTCTCTCCGATGTAATTCAAGCACTTCTCCACCAGTGCAATATTGTACATCGGACGTGTACTGCCTACCACCCTCAAACGAACGGTCTGACTGAGCGGTTTAATCGGACACTGGGCGACATGCTTGCGACACATGTCGCATCTGATCAAACGAACTGGGACCTGGTTCTTCCATTTGCGACATACGCGTATAACACCGCTACGCAAGTCACAACCGGTTTTTCCCCTTTCTTCCTTCTGTACGGTCGCCAGCCGTCGCACACAATCGACACGTTGCTGCCATACGCACCAGATGCCTCAGAGTACACGCCCGTGTCGGAAGCCGCCCGTTACGCTGAAGATTGCCGACAACTAGCCAAGCGCTTTACTACGGCCGACCAACAACGCCAGAAAAACGCCCGCGATGACGACCGCCCTCCTGTCGCACCATTCGCTCCTGGTGCACTTGTCTGGCTTCATGTACCGCCCTGCGCTCCTGGCTTGTCACCCAAACTGCTTTCCAATTATCATGGTCCCTACCGCGTCGTCGAGCGTACCTCTCCCGTAAACTACGTCATTGAACCTCTTACGCCGCCCGGCGACCGTCGTCGACGTGGACGTGATGTTGTTCACGTAGACCGCCTCAAGCCGTACTTCGACCCTCTTGTCCCCACCTGTTAGATCGCCAGGATGGCTCCTCCTTTCTCGACGGGGGCAATTATAATGAAGAAATGAAGAGAAGGACATCCCGGCGATCATCATCACGAGGAGAAGGCACGAGATTGGCGTTCGGACACCACCATCTTGTTCTCCCTGCCTACTGTTCCGAGCTGCCGCCTGTTTGTTGGATTCGCCCAATAAACCTCTTTACACGTATATTATTTGGTGATTTTATAGTAGATCATGGCATGTTGCCTCGAGCTACCGTGCAATATTTGCCCAATTTAAAATCGTAGGAAATACCAGCATCGTCCACATACGTCACAATCTGCCAATATGGTCATGCCAGTGGGTAATGCGGGACAATAAATTGACTAAAAGCGGCAGAGCCGACTATTGACCCGCGCTGCCAGTAAGCAAGGTGGGACACTAGAATGGCAATTAACGGCAGAGCCGGCTATCTGTCTGTATTGGCGCTGCCACGCGATGGCCGAAATAGGCCCTTTAATGGCTCACTGGGCCATTCTTGACGTGGGTAGCGCTGCCATATTTGTGCCGGTGTTTGCCGTGATATTGCCGTGCTGGGGCCAGCCTGGTTGTGCTCCCTGGGTCCATCTCTGTCGTTTTATCGTAATTTTTCTGTCGTCCTTTATTCAAGTGAACTTAAACATGAGTCCACAGGCCACGACAGGCAGTACATTGTCTTCGAGTTCATCTTTACTGAGCACTTTTTTTTCTGACGGCACGACAGAAGGAAAGATGCTAGGAGTGGATCAAAAAGCTACTAACACAGTAGCTTGACGAGGTTCCTTCCCCTGTTTGGCATGGGCAACAGAAAGTCATGTTAGAAGTGTTTAAAAAGAGTGCATAATACATACAGGTGTTTTAGCTGAACATAAATTTACCTTCACTGCATACATTTATGTAGGCACTCTTCGACACGCATATATATATATTGTCACGTAGTAGTGACGGTGACGAAAACAGTGCTAAAGCTGTGAATGATGAAACTGATTCTTTATTGGGTGATTCCGTGCCCAGCAACGAAAGTAACTCACCTTACAACAAGAGCGGCGAGCACAATCGTCGGTCATTCATAAAAAATGTCACAGTTTCGCCCTAAGGGCGAAGCAATGAATGCGATAGCAACACAGCAATGTCGTACGATGTAAGGTGAGCGGCTTTGGTAGCAATATGAATTGTAGTAAACATGAGCTGATTAAGTAAGCAGGTGTGCTGCGGCGTAAGTAGGCCGACATGAAGAGAGACTCGATGACCACGAGAAGGCGCGTGTGAAACGGTGGTGTTGATGAGAAGCGCTTCCCGTGGGCAGCGCGCGTGCGAAGGGACACACCTGTAGCGCTGCACTGCCGATCCGGGCAGCATTACATGTGTAGCGTGCGTTGGAAAATGTGGCCCGACTATTACTAACTGAATGAACAAGCGTGGTGTGAGCGCGCACAAACAAACATGAATAGATCACACTGAATGACTGCAGACAACGACTGTCAAAACGCTGGCAGCAAGCAGCGGGCGAAGGTACGTGCGGTCTATCGCTTCAACGGAAACTGAGCGTGCATAAAGGTCAGAGCCGTGTGGAGATAAGAGACGGTGCGGCGAGCGACGAGCGCGGTTGCTGGCAGAGGGAAAGTGCGCCCCCCCCCCCCCCCCCCCGCTCCTTCCGGCGCTGGCTGCCCGCTTCCTTGCGTGCGCGTGGGAGAGATAAGAGACCGTGCGGTCGAGCGACGAGCGCGGTTGTTGGCACAATAGAAGTGCCCCCCCCCCACCCGCACTCCCTCCGGCGCTCGCTTCCCGCTTCGTTGCTTGCGCGTGGGAGATTGAGTGCGTTCGCTCTCCGTGATAGCGCGCGTCCCCGCACGCTTCCGCTCGGGCATACGGCGCGCGGTGAAGATTTTATCTATACGGAACCTCACGGCGACGGCGACGGCGACGGCGACGGCAGAAATACGGTTGAAGTGTCCATATAATTGCTATCGCAATAAAAAACTGATCAGCGGCGAGACGCGTCGCCTTTTATACATGTGTAATCGAAGGTTCCAGAGTAATCGCTGGCGCCCGCGTGTCTTCCAGATAGTACTACACAATTCGCCTCGCTCACACAATCAGATTACGTAAGCTTCGGGGACAACAGACAACGGATAGAAGCATTGATAGCGTTCGAGAAACTTTCGATACATGCAGGTGCGTCCTGCGCCGAGCGATAACGTTTAACATTTCTTGGCCGGTGAAACGCGTTCGCCGGTTAAAAATAAACAAGTACACTTGCCAACACCCTGCCCTTAAAAAACATCGTCCCGATGCTAGAAACAAGAAAGCGAAAACAAAACCACGCGTAATGATGTAAAAAACAACAAAGCAACGAAGTCCCTAAGTTCGTCAGCAGACGTAGAAAGGCTAGCTTAAGAAACACCACGTGCATGGCTTCAGGCCGTTAGCGGCGCCGCTGTGATAGCGAAATGCCGTCTGGAACGACCTCATGCGCCAATACGTCGGATGATCTTATAGGGTCCGAAATAGCGTGGTAACAGTTTCTCGCTAAGTCCTTGTCGACGTATCGGAGTCCAGACCCAAACACGGTCGCCGGGCTGGTACTCGACGTAGCGTCGTCGAAGGTTGCAGTGTCGACTGTCGGTCCTCTGCTGGTTCTTGATGCGCAGGCGGGCGAGCTCTCGACCTTCTTCGGCACGCTGCAAATAGGTGGCAACGTCGAGATTTTCTTCGTCGGAGACATCCGGTAGCATGGCGTCAAGCGTCGTTGCCGGTTTCCTTCCGTAGACCAGGTTGAACGGCGCCATGTGCATCGTTTCTTGCACGGCCGTGTTATATGCGAATGCCACGCACAGAAGGATGGTATCCCTCGTCTTGTGTTCTACGTCAACGTACATTGCCAGCATGTCGGCGATCGTCTTATTTAGGCGCTCGGTGAGGCCATTCATCTGCGGGTGGTAGGCGGTGGTCCGGCGATGGCTTGTCTGGCTCTATCGCAGGATGGCTTGAGTTAGATCTGCCGTAAATGCCGTACCTTTGTCGGTAATCTCGACTTCTGGGGCACCGTGATGCAGGAGCATGCTCTCAACGAAGAATCTGACTACCTCGGCAGCACTACCTTTGGGCGAGGTTTTCGTTGCGGCGTAGCGGGTGAGGTAGTCCGTAGCTACGACGATCCATTCATTCCCGGACGTCGACCTCGGGAAAGGCCCTAGTAAGTCCATCCCGATATGTTGGAACGGTAGGCGAGGTGGTTTGATCGGCTGTAGAAGTCCGGCTGGCCATATCGGTGGTGTTTTGCGTCGCTGACATTCTCGGCATGTCTTAACGTAATGAGCGACGTCGGCAGTGAGGCGAGGCCGGTAGTATTTTTCTTGTATCCTCACGAGCATGCGGGAAATACCTATGTGTCCAGCCGTTGGGTCATCATGGGGAAGTTGCAGAACCTCTGGACATAATGCTGAGGGTACCACGACAAGGTAGTTGGCTCGGAGTGACGAGAAATTCTTCTTTAGGAGAATGTCGTTATGCTAGAAAAACGACGCCAATCCTCGCCTGAACACCTTCGGCACAACGAGGGTCTTGCCTTCCAGGTAGTCTACAAGGCTCCTTAGTTCCGGGTCGGCTCGTTGTTGTTCGGCGAATTCGTCGGCACTGATGGGTCCCAAGAAAGTGTCGTTATCTTCGTCGTCCTGTGGCGGGGGTTCGACGGGGGCGCGAGACAAGCAGTCGGCGTCAGGGTGCTTTCGCCCGGACTTGTAAACGACGGTGATGTTGAATGCCTGAAGTTTCAGACTCCATCGTGCGAGGAGACCTGAAGGATCCGTGAAGTTAGCTAGCAAACACAAGGCGTGGTGGTCGGTCACAACTTTGAAGGGCCTGTCACAGAGGTAGGGGCGAAACTTTGATGTAGCCCAGATGATGGCGAGGCACTCCTTTTCTGTTGTGGAATAATTCGCTTCCGCCTTCGACAGCGACCGGCTAGCGTAACTTACAACCCTTTCTAGTCCGTCAGTCCTGTGCACAAGAACGGCGCCGAGTCCTACGCTGCTTGCGTCGGTCTGGACTTCAGGATCGGCGTTGTCGTCGAAATGCGCAAGTATTGGCGGCGATTGCAGGCGTCGCTTCAGTTCTTCAAATGCTTCGACTTGCGGTGTTTCCCAGTTGAACTCCACGTCGGCTTTCGTGAAGTACGTCAGTGGCTCGGCGATCCGTGAAAAGTCCTTGACGAAGCGCCTGTAATAGGCGCACAGTCCAAGAAATCTACGCACTGCCTCCTTGTCGGCGGGCGGAGGAAAGTCAGTGATCGCCGTCGCAGTTCTGTGGGTCAGGGCGCACTCCAGACTTGTTGATGACGTGGCCCAAAAACAAGAGCTCCTCGTTTCAGGCTTCAACGTGAGTCCGGAGGACTTGATTGCTTGAAGAACTGTTGGAAGGCGCCGGAGGTGTTCTTCGAAACTTGAGGCAAACACAAGGACATCGTCAAAGTAGACGAGGCAAGTCTGCCACTTTATGTCTGCCAGTACTGTATTCATGACGCGTTGGAAAGTCGCAGGTGCCGAGCAAAGACCAAACGGCATGACCTTGAACTCGAACAGTTCGTCTGGTGTTATAAAGGCAGTCTTCTTCCGGCTCTCACTCGTGGACTTCAATTTGCCAGCAGTCGGTTTTGATGTCCATCGACGAAAAATACTTAGCGTTGTAGAGTCGATCCGAGGCGTCGTCTATCAGTGGGAGAGGGTATACGTCCTTCTTCGCGATATTGTTGAGGCGACGATAATCGACGTAGAAACGTAGGGTTCCATCCTTCTTCTTCACTAAAACCCCGGGGGACGCCCACGGATTCTTGGACGGCTGGATGATGTCGCCGCGTAGCATTTCGTCGACTTCTTGCCTTATGGCCTCGCGTTCGCGCGCCGAAACTCGGTACGGGCTCTGACGGAGTGAGCGGACATATTCGTCAGTTATGGTGCGGTGCTTGGCGACAGGGGTTTTTAGAACTTTTGACGACGACGAGGAGCAGTCCTTCTTTTGCAGGAGCAGGGCTTTTTGCTGTACTTTCTTATGCCTGGGAAGGTTCTGATTGACGTCGAAAGCTGGCTCAGGTACTACAGTCGTCGTTGCTGGTGCCCTAGAATCCGTGAAGGCGAAAGCACTGCTGACTTGTACTATTTGATCGATGTAGGCGGCCGTGGTGCCTTTGTTAATGTGCTTGTATTCGTGGCTGAAGTTTGTGAGCGTCTCTCTTGCTTTCCGTTCACGTAGCTCAGCTATGCCTCTAGCGACGCAAATTTCGCGGTCGAGCTGTAAGTGATGACCACCCTCGACAACGCCCTCCATGACTGCAGGCAGTTCGATACCGACGGAAATCATTACGCTGGAGCGAGGCGGAAAGGTGACTTGTTCTTCAAGCACATCCAAGGCTTTGTAACTGATGTTTGTATCCAGTGGTATCGCGTTGTGCGTTGAAAGCGTTATCGACTTGGACGTTAAGTCGATGACTGCACCATGTTTGTTTAAAAAGTACATGCCTAGGATGACATCCCTGGAGCAGTGCGGCAGGAGTACGAATCTCGCCGAGTAAGTGCGGTTGTTTACCGTGACTCGCGCTGTGGAGATTCCAGCCGGCGTTAAGTTAGGTGGCCTCCCGCTGTCCGGATATCGGGTCTCTGCCAGGCTGTTTTCACCTTCTTCAACTTTGCGGCAAATGGGCCACTGAAGACGGAATAGTCGGCTCCACTGTCGACGAGAGCGGTGACATTATGACCATCGATTAGCACGTCTAGGTCGGTAGACTATCGTCTGGCGTTACGGTTAAGTCGTGGCGTCGGATCACGGCTGCGTCGGCTTGCGCGGCAGCTGGTACGTCCCGGCGGCAAGACTGCTTTCGGCGGCGAAGTGTTGTTGTCGAGGCTCTTGCCAGGCGGCATGCTGACACCTCGTCGTGATCATTCGCGAATCTTCTTCGTCGGCGGCGGAGGATCTTCCGCATTGCGTCGTACAGCAACCGCACCCCTCATTGGTTGCTGGTTTTAGTTTCCCGGGTAGGGGCTGGCAAATCGGCCCCGGGGTTGGGCCGGCGAACATCCTGCGGTGCGGCGAGATGTAGCGGCGTGGTGATGGCAAGCGTGAGGGTCGTCGTGGTTGCTACTGGGCACTGGCGAGGTAGTCGACGATGTCACGTGGCTTCTCGCCAAGCTGTAGACGTGGCGCGTTGACCGCAAACCGTCGTAGGCCCATCTCGCAGTATATGGGCATCGGCGGTAGACATGGCCGGCTTCTACGCAGTGATAGCAGAGCGGGCGGTGGTCGTGGGTGCGTCAAATGTTCGTCTTCCTCTGGTGTGATGTGTGGTGCGCGACGGATATATTTGTGGTGTGCGACAAGATGCGGTACATTCAAAACAAGAAGCAGACAAGGAGAGCACGCGCCGCTCTACCGCGCCGCGCCGAAAACGACGACGCCGAAGACCGTCCGGCGCGTGAACACGCGGCACAAGAAAAACACAAAAAAAGCGAATCCAATCACAAAATAACACGGAGCCTCGAACAGCCAACGAGAAGTCGACGAATCGACCAGAGCAGCAGAAAAAGGAGCCGCGCTGGCAGTAGGGGGAGGAGTTCCAGAAGCGGCACCAGGACAAAGTCGGCCACCGGATCGGGAGTTGAAGACGGCCGTCGGGTTCCGGACCCGAGCCACCAGGACTTCACCCGGCCGGGGCCTCCTGCCAACCCATTCCTGGGCGCCGCCACTCCATCCATTCGAGAACTGCTGCCCGAGGCCGGCGAGCGTGTGCGCCCGTGGGCAGAACGAGAGCAGTCGGGCTACGGGCCCGAGCTCCACGACCAGCTGCCCAGCCAGGACGCCGCCGCCGTCAACCCCTGCTGCCAAGCCGCCTGCCTTCCCGGGCATCGCCACCCTGCCCGATAATCTACTGCTGCTGCCCGAGGCCGGTGAGCGTCTGCGTCCGTGGGCAGAACCTGAGCTGTCGGGCTACGAGCCCGAGTGCCACGATCAGCTGCCCGACCAGAACGCCACCACCGTCGGCTCGTGCTGCCGAGCCGCCTGTCTTCTCCCACCGAGCCAGAGCTGCCACGCTCTGGTAGCCTGTACGACGTTCCGACACGACTTTTGGTGAGACCAACACCGCTTATCTCGTCGTCTCGTCTCCGCTGCTCCGCGTCGAGACTGTAGTGCATACGCACACCCGCAGCCTGCCCGAACTTGCCTCATAACATTAGCGTTCCAGCTACGTGTTTTCGTGTTATCTTTGTGTGTTTGTTTTTATGGGTTAATTTTCGTTTATAGTCTTATTAAACTTTGTCCCCGATTGGGCTTTCCCCTTAATGGGGTTGTCCCCCAATTGAAGAACCGTCTTCAAAGTTAAAGAGAAGAGTCACTCTGTCATCACAAATTGGCGTCCGCGCGACAGGACAAAGCCGTTCGTTTGGATTTTTTTTTTAATTCTAACGGCTGCGAAACATGGCTAGCACGCGAGAGCTGTTAGCTTTAGCGGAACGCATGGGGCTTGAGGGAGCAGAGCTAAAAGCGTGGTTCGCCGAGCGGCAGGCGCGAGCGCGAGAAGAACGCGCTGCGGAGCGAGAAGCGAAAAGAGAAGAGATTGAGCGCGAGGCACGTGTTTCGCAGTTGCGTCTGAGGGTCGCGGAGGCTGAAAGGGCACGCTCACTGAGAGAGATTTGCGAGCTGGAGTTATATGCAAGCTCTATTGAGCAATCGTTTGACGCGGGCTCCCGACTAAGCAGCTCAACATCTTTGACTATTGATTGCCCCGAACACCGTCACGGGTGTTTGTTAGAAAAAGGCACTGAACAAGAGGGCAGCAGAGAAATGGGCAGGAAACGGACCAGTGTAGGTCCCGACGTGAACCTCAAGGAGGCTGAGGACAGCGCGGGGAGCAGGCAGAAGGCAACTACTAATGAAATCGAGGCACCCATACGCATCTGTGCTGAGAAAAGCACATTGGATAAAGAGGCTCAGATGCCTTCAAAAAGCCTAACGGAATGGGCAACGGTGCGCATTGGCAGTGACCTCGAAGAGGACACCACCAGCAAAGGGGTACGCTTGCGAACCAGTGCAGTTGAAAGCACATCGCATAAAGAGGCGCAGATGCCTCTAGAAAGCCCGGCTGATTGGGCAATAGTTCGCAATGCCAATGGCCTCGAAGAGTGCGAGGCGAGCGATAAAATGCTCCCCCACTCTTCCGGTGTACCACTTGCGGTGGTGATAAGTGGCCTTGATATGTTTGAGGACCACTCGAGTACCTCACCTCAAGTGAGGATAAGTCCGCCTGCCTGCAATACCGAAGGCCACATAGGCCAATGTAAAATGTACATGAGTACAGAGCTCCTTGTGAAAGAGTCCAGTGAAGACTCAAGGAAAGCGATTCGTGACTTGCGCACTAAGTCACCAGTCGCGTTAGCAGAAGCTGAAAGCATTTCCGCGGAGATGCCGGGAACGCGTTTTGCCAATAGATCAGAGCAACTATCGAACGTACCCGAACCAGTCCCTAAGACATTGGGGTCTCATTGCATGCAGTTACCGGGTAATGAATCCAGCGCCAATGATGTCCTGGGCAAGACCAACAAACTAGTTGAGCACCTGAGTCAGAAAATTCAGGGGCCCCCCTCAAGTATGCATTTCGCGAGAGGCAAGAAATTGGCTCCGGTGTGGTCCTCTCGAACGCAGAAGAGACGTGCGGTTCGTCTCATTTGGGACGCAATAACCTAAGAAGCAGATTGAACAGCCGGTCGCCATCCCGAGATCTTTGACCTTGGACAGAAACTATTTGTTGTGAATAGACAACTTTGTTTTCAACTATAAGTGCTTTATTTGAAGTAGTTTTTGTGAGTTTCAGACTTTACACGCCCCATAAACATTTTATAGGCCCCATAAACATAGTAAGGGCTTTCGCTTGTTATGAGCATTCGTGGGTGATGTGCTTGAATGCCTCGTGAGCTTCAAGACTTGAGTTTGTGTGATGGACCGAAGTGTGAAAGGTGTCGCGCACTGACCGGCAGTTTTTCCTGTGGAAAAACTTGTCCCAAAAAGGGGCTTATGTGATGTGTGGTGCGCGACGGATATATTTGTGGTGTGCGACAAGATGCGGTACATTCAAAACAAGAAGCAGACAAGGAGAGCACGCGCCGCTCTACCGCGCCGCGCCGAAAACGACGACGCCGAAGACCGTCCGGCGCGTGAACACGCGGCACAAGAAAAACACAAAAAAAGCGAATCCAATCACAAAATAACACGGAGCCTCGAACAGCCAACGAGAAGTCGACGAATCGACCAGAGCAGCAGAAAAAGGAGCCGCGCTGGCAGTAGGGGGAGGAGTTCCAGAAGCGGCACCAGGACAAGGTCGGCCACCGGATCGGGAGTTGAAGACGGCCGTCGGGTTCCGGACCCGAGCCACCAGGACTTCACCCGGCCGGGGCCTCCTGCCAACCCATTCCTGGGCGCCGCCACTCCATCCATTCGAGAACTGCTGCCCGAGGCCGGCGAGCGTGTGCGCCCGTGGGCAGAACGAGAGCAGTCGGGCTACGGGCCCGAGCTCCACGACCAGCTGCCCAGCCAGGACGCCGCCGCCGTCAACCCCTGCTGCCAAGCCGCCTGCCTTCCCGGGCATCGCCACCCTGCCCGATAATCTACTGCTGCTGCCCGAGGCCGGTGAGCGTCTGCGTCCGTGGGCAGAACCTGAGCTGTCGGGCTACGAGCCCGAGTGCCACGATCAGCTGCCCGACCAGAACGCCACCACCGTCGGCTCGTGCTGCCGAGCCGCCTGTCTTCTCCCACCGAGCCAGAGCTGCCACGCTCTGGTAGCCTGTACGACGTTCCGACACGACTTTTGGTGAGACCAACACCGCTTATCTCGTCGTCTCGTCTCCGCTGCTCCGCGTCGAGACTGTAGTGCATACGCACACCCGCAGCCTGCCCGAACTTGCCTCATAACATTAGCGTTCCAGCTACGTGTTTTCGTGTTATCTTTGTGTGTTTGTTTTTATGGGTTAATTTTTGTTTCTCGTTTTATTAAAAGTTTGTGTGTTTCCCAACCAACGCCTTTGTCCTCGATTGGGTTCTGGGAGGCTCCGCCTCAGAGAACCGCCAGAAAACATTAACACAAAAGAACCTGCTCATCACATCTGGTAGCTGCGCTGGGCGACGGGCGGGCGTCCTGGCGGCGGCGGTGGTGGACGACGTCGCTGCGGCGTTACGGGGCCCTGGCGCGAGCGCGGCGGGGAACCTTGACGGCGGACGACGGTGGCGTAGGTCATCGCTTCCGGTTGAGGCTACGGTGGTTTGGGAAGGCCGGGCGATTCTTGGATTTCCTCCCGCACGATATAGGCGATGGAAGCAACTTGAGGCTGCGACGATGGTAGCAACGTTTGCAGCTATTTGCGCACGATCGCCCTGATGGTCTCTCGCAGGTCGTCATAGGAGAGTCCTTGGACTTCGCCTTATAGTGTGGTGTCGAATGGCGATTGTATTGCCGGTTGCGGATGGATGGATCAATGGAAAAACTTTATTTTGGTCCATTGGGTCGCGCTAGTTTCCTAGACCGAAGCGGGCCGCTCCCACGTTGGGACCGAAAGGCCTAGCCTATCGGCCGCTTCGCGGGCCCGTTGGACTGCCCATAGCTGTTCATCTAATGTGAGACTGCGTAGAGCTGCGTCCCACCGCTCTTCAGAGTTGTCCTTGTCGCTGCGTAACGCGGAGCAACGCCAGAGCATATCACTTAGATCTATGGTATCATTACATTGATCGCATGTTGTATGAGTAGAGATCTCCGGAAAGATCTTGTTCTTGATAAAGGGTTCGGATAAGTTCTCGTTTGTAAGAGCCTTAGCGTAATGGCCTGAACTCTATTTAGTTAACTGTGCGGTGGGGGGAAGACCCTGAGTTGTAGATAGAAGTGCTTAGTTAGCTCGTTGTACGTGACGAGGTGGTCCTTGCAATCAGGAACCTCAGCATCTTATTGCCTTGTGGCTGCATGGTTGGCAAGTCCTCGTGCAGCATTGTGGGCAGATTCGTTGAGTTTCACGGGAGCACCGTTGATTTCTCCCATATGAGCAGGAAACCAGATGATCGTGTAGGGTTTGACGACCTTTCCGTCGAGAATTGCCAGGGCCTGTCTAGAGATGACTCTTATTCTTGATATAAGCACGAAGAAGACACGGACCTAGGCGGAAGAAGACAGGACGAGCGCTAACTCACAACTAAATCTTTATTGGGAATAACAAACATATATATAAGTGATTGCGAAAACCGTAGCAAAGAAAACATCACATGGTCAAAAGGATAGCAGTTACCAGACAAATCTAATCAGGAAATGGTGAAGCCGCTAAAATTTAAACAAGAAAAAAAGAAAGAAAAAACTCTACTTCGCACTGACGCACGTGCTGAGCAAATATTGAAATTCACCTTCTGACAATGATAATGATGCCTGGCTAACACAAGTTTCTCCTAGTCTTTTAATGTGAAATGCCTTAATGATTTAGCGTGTAGTTTGGCATTTGTGTCTAGAAAGGACTTTTGTGTCCTCAAACAATGGCCTACAACCGCACGTAAACCAATGCGAGGCTAGATGAGAAGCGTTGGGATTGTTAAGAGAATGCTGATGTTCATTTAGTCTAATATTGAGGCATCTGGCGCTCTGTCCAATATAAGCTTTACCGCACTTGAGTGGAATGTGATAGACTATGCCTGTGTCCCAATGTGTTAAAGGGGACACGTGCCTAACGCCACAATCATTTTTTCTTTTTACTCCCCCCCCCCCCGCTCAAGTTTCCTTTTTATGATAGGGCACATCCTTGACAACTTACGGGGAGCCGAAAAAACCGTATTGACGTCCTACCTACTGGCTACATTCCGTAAACCATGCAGTATATTTCTTGTACACAGGGCTCTTTTCAATGTGAACCCCTTAACCTTTCTAGTGAAGCTCATGTTGCTTCTTTGATTTCACTAACTGTTTGCAAAGCCAGAACCGTAGCATGGTACAGTAGGACAGGCAAATGCCCTCCGGATGTCGAGGTATTGTTTGGAATCTTGAAGCCTTCTACAGGACACTCCCGAAGAATGTGCCGTATACTGAACTCGGAACTCTGGCGACAAGTGCGTTTCTTCAAGGACAAGCTACTAATATTATGCGGGAGAGACCCTTCTGTGGACGGGCAACGAAGACGGTACCGGGAATGGACTAGGATCGCGGAACAGACCACGGAATTCCTTTGGGCTCATGCACGTCTCTCGTTGCCGAAGGACAAGCCAACAAGGGACCAAGGAAAGGTGTTGGTACTCGGCAGTCAACAACTACCAGGAAGTATCAAGAATATTCTGTGCAAAGGACCCAAGTTTGCCTGTGAACCTGAATTATCACATCCGGAAAAGATTAGCTTTTCCGGATTAGGCTGTCCATCTTGTCGACCGGGAGATCCGTTAGCACCTCTTTAGTTGCGGCGCCAACGTCCTCCCTCAGTTGTGCGGTCCATTGTTCCAAGCTTAGGTTGACATCACCAATCACCCTTTTCTTTGTGATTTCACGGAATTCGTCCCAGTCTACGACCAAAAATTTGCGTATTCTCTTCTGCCTAATCCCTAAGTTTATCATTAATATATTATGATCACAACCCAAGTCTCGGTTCAAGTTAGCCCAAGTGGGTTCCGTTGTGTTGCGAACAAAAGTGAGGTCAGGAGTCGTGTCTCTACATGTCGATGTGCCGCATCTAGTTGGGAATGCTGGGTCCGTGATGAGCGTAAGTTTGAGGTCCGTCGCTTCGCGCCATAGACTTTCCCTTTGTTCGTATTATAGGGGTAACCCCAAGCGTGGTTTGGGGCGTTAAAGTCTCCGGCAACGATTAACGGTAAGTCTCGAGCTAGCTTGACTGCTTTGGTAAGTAGGGACTTGAATCTTTGCTTCAGATATTTAGAGCTGCTGTAGACATTGAGAATAAAGATGCTGTTCCGATTGCCAAGTGAAGAGTTTCGAATGATTTCCGTCATGATGTATGCAATCTTGTTACCAGTAATCTTTAGATGGTGCCTGATGTGCGTAGCCCTGTTACTAACTAGGGTGGCGATACCTCTCCCCCCTCGGTACTGTTAATCTCCGAGCGATAACCGGGAAAAGTGACGTTGGGGGTGAGCGTTTCTTGGAGTAAGATAACGTGTGGTTTCTCGGGGTGGGATCGAATAAATTGCTGCAGGGGCGCCTTTTTATGATGGTAGCCCCTGCAGTTCCATTGCCACATTTTGAACTGACTAGTTTGCGCAGCCATCTTGCTTGGGCTGGGGTATATTATTTAGTATAGTGAGACTGTTGGACTTCGTGCGTTGTACGAGAGGATTAGGGGCCTTTGGATTAAGAGCTGGGACCACCTTATCGTTAAGATATGCTTTGATCTTGAGGAATCTCTGGTTAGTGCACTCTTCCATAACTGCAATACCTGACTGGAATTGCGTCAGCCTTTCGTTTATCTGCTTGACGCTCTCGCTGAGCGTTGCGAGCATGTCTCTTATTTCAGATTTCGCCCTGGTAGGCGCTTGTTCACATGTTGTTATGTCCCGCTTCTTGGGCGCGGGTTTCTCCTTTTCCCCATGCTCATTGGTTGCGTCCATGGGTCGAGGGATTTCCGATTGCTTGCTCCCGCTGCTAGCAGAAGGTGGCCGATTTCTCGCGGCTATCTGAGAGCTTCTTCTAATTTCGGCCATCTCCGTAATGAGCGTTTCTATCATGGATCTCAGCTTATCATTGTCTCTTTCTACTTGCGCTATCCTATCACTTTCTACATTGTTATGCTCATGCTCTGGCGTTCGCTCGTGCGTTACCTGTGGTCCCTGCGCTCCTCCTCAGACTCTATCGGCCCAGGTTGACTGCCTGGGGTTTGACGGTCCTCCAGGCGATTCGAAGCACACCTGCGCCCCGTTGGAGAAGGGGTGCGCCCTAGCTTTTGATCTGCTCCTGGGTCTCGAGCGGCCTCTGGTTCTGGAACGACTCCTGGAACGGGAGCGTCCTTTGGATCTAGGGCGCCTTTCCGCCGCTGGTGGCAGGGTGGTGGGCGTGCTGCCAATTTGTTGCAGTCTTGCTTCTTCGTTGTCTCGTTCTCTTCTTCGTCTTCTGACCACGTATGGTATCTGAAAACGTTGCCTGCAGGATTTATCGGGCCGTCAGGTGTGGTCCTCTGCATAGGCCACATTTCAATGAGCATTGATGCGACTCCTCTGGGTTGGGTGCGCCACATCCTCTTCGGGGGTCGGACACACATCCGCTGGATGACCTAGCTTGCCACATGCGTAGCAAACGTCCATTTGCTTGCGGTAGAGAAAACATTTCACCAGGGTCGGGCCGTACCTAACGAAGTTTGGTACTTTAAGGCCGTCGAAAGCGATGATGACTGTACCCGTGTTCCTAATTCTCTTCGCTGCTAGGGCAAGCGGATTTCAGTCGTTGACAATGTTTCTTTCCAGGACCGCAGGACCATCGTTGACGTCCATGTTGCGTATGACGCCCTTGAACGTGGTGTGTGGAGCCGTTTCATAGACGCTGACTTCGAAGTCCTTGCCTCCAATTTGGATCAGCCTAATTCTTGAGTACTTGTCGGCGTTGTGCCTTTCAGGAGTGCTAGCAATCATGATGTTCTGCTGATAGTTTGGACAAATTACGTCCTCGTTGGTCGCGATGGGTCAAGTCTGGCCGCTTCGACGATGGCCCTACCGATGACGGTGGCCCCGGTCTTGGTAATATTAAGTCCTCCCCTTGGTCGGATCACGATATTGATGTGTTCCTTCGGCACCGGTGGCATGCGGGATGCTCTCACTATCCGGTTCTTTAATTTATCGCAGGCCATCTTCATACTGGGCGACCCGCTGATGCAATGCCCAGCCTGGCGCGAAGTGCCTACGTTGCGGTCGACTCGACCAGCTAAGGCACTCGATCTCTTCGAAGATGCTGTTTTCCAGCCATATTCCTCAGTAAACTCTTCGGGGGGTAAATCCTTCCCTTCTACAATCATACGCGACATCGTTGACTTGTCGGGAGTAGTCGCCGGCCTTTCCCGCTGCAGCGCCGTTTGGCACGAAGCCTCGCTAGGCCAAGCGGCGGCTTGTTCCGATCACAAAAAGTCTCAGAAAAGGGGAAATTGTGCTCCCACTATGAAAATCGTGGTATCGGAGTAATCCAAAACACTTTACACGTCGATTGACACGCTTTTTAGGGGGATTGGAGGTGATTGCGCGACCGAAAACATTTCAGAAAGCTCGAGCCGATGCTTCCACGTCTGCATTGCTCGGCTTCTTCCTGTTCTTCGCCCGGTTGCGGATGTCCAATGTTATCTCGATCATCGTAGCCTCCGAAAGAAAGTCTTAAACTGCGTTGGTGGATTCCGTATCAGTCCGGCGAATATCTTCTGCTTAACTCCCCGCATGAGCACGCGAACTTTCTTGTCTTCAGGCATAGCGGGGTCGGCGTGCCGGAACAATCGAGTCATTTTTTCTGCGTACATACCGATGCTCTCATTCGGGAACTGTACACGGTTCTGCAACAAGGCTTCAGCTCTTTCTTTATGGACGACGCTCGTGAAGGTGTCCAGAAATGCAGCTCGAAAGAGTTCCCAGGTTGTTAGTGTAGGCTCTTTATTCTCGAACCAGGTTCTGGCGCCATCTTCAAGAGAGAAGTAGACATGACGCAGCTTTTCGTCGCCGTTCCACTTGTTGAACGTAGCGACCAGGTCGTATGCCTCCAGCCAGCGTTGGGGGTCTTCGCTTGGCGAACCACGGAAAGTCGGCGGCTCCCTCGGTTGTTGCATCACGATGCATCACGATAGCAGTCGGTAGATCGTCGTCTGGCGTTACGGTTAAGTCGTGGCGTCGGATCACGGCTGCGTCGGCTTGCTCCGCTGCTGCTACGTCGCGTCGGCAGGTCTTCATTCGGCGGCGAAGTGTTGTCTTCAAGGCTCTTTCCAGGCGGCGTGCTGATACCTCGTCGTGATGATTCGCGAATCGTTTTCGCCGTCGGCGGAGGATTTTACGCATTGCGTCGTACAGCAACCGCACCTCCATCAGTTGCTGCCTTTAGTTTCCCGGGTAAGGGCCAGGAGATCGGCCCCTGGTGGGACCGGTGTATTGACGGCGATGCGGCGAGATGTAGCAGCCTGGTGACGGCGAGCGTGAGGGTCGTCATGTTTGCCACTGTGCTCCGGCGAGGTAGTCGGCGATGTCACGTGGTCGCTCGCCAAGCTGTGGACGTGGCGCGTTGACGGCGAACCCCCGTAGGCCCATCTCGCGGTATGGGCATCGGCGGTAGACATGGCCGGCTTCCCCGCAATGATAGCAGAGCAGGCGGTGGTCGGGGGCACGCCAAATGTCCGTCTCCCTCTGGTAGCTGCGCTGGGCGACGGGCGGGAGTGCTGACGGCGGCGGTGGTGGACGACGGAACTGCGGCGTTACGGGGCCCTGGCGCGAAGGAGGGCCTTGACGACGGGCGACGGCGGCGTAGGTCAGCGCTTCCGGCTGGGGTTGCGGCGATTGCGGCTGCACATCGGGAACTCCAAGTGAGCCCTCAACTTCTTCTTTGACGATTGCGGCGATAGATGCCACTTGAGGCTGCAACCTGGGAAAGAGCTTCTGCAGCTCCTCGAGAACGACCGCTCTGATTGTCTCGTGCAGGTCGTCGGTGCCTAGCGCTTGAGCATCGGCGTAGTTGGTCAGGGCACGGCCTGGCGCGCATTTCAAGCGTCTTCTCGATTGTTGTGGCCTCCGAAAGAACTTCTGCGACAGTCTTGGGCGGGTTGCGCATCAATCCGGCGAATAGTTGCAGTTTGACACCCTGCATCAAGAACCGAACTGTCTTTTCTTAAGACATGTTAAGGTCAGCGTGATGGAAGAGGCGAGTCATCTCTTTCGTGAAGATCGCGATGCTCTCGTTCGGCAATTGCACTGTGGTTTCTAAGAGAACCTCAGCCCTTTCCTTTCGTACGACACTCGTGAAGGTCCTCACGAAGTTCTCACGAAAAAGTCCCACGTCACCAGGGTGGTCTCTCTGTTCTCAAACCAGGTTCGAGTAGCGTCATCCAACGAAAAGTAGACATGGCGAAGCTTGTCGTCGTCGCTCCATTTGTTGAACGTCGCGGTCCGCTCGTATGTCTCCAGCCAGGTTTCAAGGTCTTCAGCCGATGATCCACGGAAGGTCGGTGGCTCCCGAGATTGTTGCAGCAGGATGGGGGACGCTGGGGCTGCCATTGGGGTCGTTGACTTAGCCTTGATCGCTGTGGTCTTCTCGAGAAGAAGTCCGTACTCCGGCAGAAGTCCTTGCTGCCTACGGCTAGGTCACTGGCCATTGGCGACGTTGGTGTTGTCCTCCGGTTTCGGGCTTGGATCGCAGTTTTGCGGGGGCGTTCGCTGCATGAACGCACTAGCACCTCCGCCAGATGTCACGTAGTAGTGACAGTGACGAAAACACCCGCCGGGGTGGCTCAGTCAGCTAAAGCGTTGCGCTGCTGAGCACGAGGTCGTGGCATCGTATCCCGGCCGCGGCGGCGGCATTTTGATGGAGGCGAAATGCAAAAACGCCATGTGCTTGCGTTGTAGTGCGCGTTAAAGAACCCCAGGTGGTCAAAATTATTCCGGAGCCCTCCACTACGGGCGTGCCTCATAATCAGAACTGGTTTTGGCACGTAAAACCCAAGAAAGAAGAAGTGAAGAAAACAGTCGTAAAACTGCATGACGAAACTGATTGTTTATTGAGCGAACCTGTGCCCACAAAAGAAAGCTACACTTCAAGCACAACGATAGCGGCGAACACAGTCGGCGATCGTCGAAAATCTGATCAGCGGCGAAACGCGTCGGCTTTTATACGTGAGTCATCGAAGGTTCCAGATTAATGCCTGGTGGCCGCGTGTCTTCCAGAAAGTTCTGGACAATTCGCGTCGCTCATACAATCAGATTACATGAGCGTCGGTGAACACAGACGACGGATTGAAGCATCAATAACGTTCGAGAAGCTTCCAATGCAGGCGCGTCCTGCGCCGAGCGATAACGTTTAACATTTGTTAGCCGGTGGAAAGCGGCCACCGGTGAAAGATAAACATGTATACGTGTCAATATCGGTTGAACGACGATCACAGGGCAGTATTTACCAGGCTGCTATGCTGCTTTAGCCATCGCCTCGGCACCCGATTTTCTAAGTAATGCTCCTATACGCTTGATAAATTATCGGATAAAGATAGCTTTTTCATCTGTCTGACTGACCCGCAGGCAGAGCAGTCAGTGACGGTGTGTCCAAGCAGCGGCAAATGTCGTAGAGCTAAACCTGGCAGATACAAAAAAGGCTGCCGGAAGTAAAACCAGAGGTTGTTTATGAATAAAAACGTATCCTTGGCTCGTGATCGTCGCGCCCAGAGTGAACGGAAACCTAGAAATCAGCTGCATGAATGGTACGACATTGCTGGTCGACAAAGCGGACGAAAAGCGTCGCATGACTGACAGTTGAAACAGCGTAGAAATACTCATGCGCCGGGCATGCCGTCGATGCCGCCGCGTCGTCCGTCGAACCGGAAGCTGCTAGCAGACGGCGCGCCCCACAATTCCTTGCGATTGCTCTTTTAACGGGTCACCTATTTGCTCGCTGCCGCGGGCGCGCTTTCTCATCCAGCGTTTTGACCAGTGTGCACGGTCATCGAGCGACATGTGTTTATGTTTACCTGTGCGCGCGTGATACCATGCTTGTTTGTTTAGTTAGTAAGCGAATATTTAGAACTTTATACGGCCGATAAAACTACTATCCTTCTTCGTATAGCTGTCTACTAATTTGCTATCGCAATCGATGCTTCGCCTTTCGGGTGAAACTGCGACTTTTACTATTAATCTTAAGTAAAAACCAATAGAACACCTTCTGTTAATAATGCAATTAGCATTCTCTGCCTACTTCATTCGCTTTGAGCATATCTATCTATCTATCTATCTATCTATCTATCTATCTATCTATCTATCTATCTGGCTTCGAACGCCAAAACTGCAGCCCATCTTGTCTTCCAGCAAGGGCGACTACGTACGTGATAATGGTCGTGATGTCGTCGAGGCCATTCTAGCTTTTTCATTGGAATATCATCATGCCGTCGTCATGACGCCTTCTACGCGCACACAGTGGCCTAAGTTGGTTAAAAGCTAAGGCCACGCGGTAGCTGTGGGACACCACGGAGTCTTCCCACTCATGATGCTGTCGCGGTCCTTTGTCACCAGACTCTCGTCCTGCCCTCTTACAGTCACCACGCATTCGTTGTCATCGTGATGCCGTTGCGGTAGTTAACTCTAGCTTCATTATGTGACTCTCGTCATTGTGACGCCATCGTTGTCGATGCGACGTCGTCATACAGACGTCGTCCCGCATTCGTTGCCATAGCATCGCCACTACACTGTCGTGTTCCTTCCATCATCGTTATTCTAACTTCGTTATGCAACTCCCGTCACGCCCTTGTAGTCACGCTATCGTTTGACATAGGAACGAGTGCATGAGACAGTCAGAATAGTGTTTGCCTGAGCTCGTTGGTTGCACATAGCACAAATGGTTTCCAGCAGAACGTATGGACACGGACAGAAAGGGACAAGGACATACGGTGGACTAGCAACTGAATGTTTATTCTTGGTTTCCCACACCTTTTACAGCACGAGACAGCCAATCCTCTTTCCTTCTGTCATGACGGTTGTCCGTCTTTCAGAGCGAAATGTAGTCGTTGCGCAAGTAGTTTTTTTTCCTTTTCTGTTAGTAGTATCGATGGTGTACTGATGCATGATTGCCCGCTTCTGTCTGTGGCCTAGTGGTAGAACGCCCGCCTCGGCTGCGGGAGGCTGTGGGTTCGATTCCCACCGCCGCCGGGCACCCACTGGTTCAAAAGGGTACAAGCGTACCCCGGCCTGGCGTTCGGCTTCCTTCAGGGGTGATACGCTTGGGAAAGGAGCCTGCGCCCTGAATTCCTGTCGAAACCAACGTGAGCACCGAAAATATGTGGCCATCAATGTGTGCGCAAGTCAACAATGGAAAGAACAAAAAGCAGTGCACAATCAACCACCAGAAGAAGTACACTACCTGCAAGACAGGGGTGATATATGATATATCTTTATCATGTGGCCGTAGATATATAGGACAAATAGGCAGGTGTGTCAATGAAAGGACAAGAGAGCACGCACCATCTTTAGAAGGAATCTCCGCAGGGAATCTCGCTTTTCATCATCGCCAGCACCATTGCACCGTACAACTTTACGACAGACAGGTTTTAGAAAAAAAGTAAAGAGAAGCTGACGCGCGAAATTTTAGAAGCCATGGCCATTGACAGAAGCGGGCCATCATGCATCAGTACACCATCGATACTACTGACAGAAAAGGAAAAAGAACGTACTTGCGCAAAGACGACATTTCACTCTGAAAGACGGACAACCGGCATGACAGAAGGAAAAAGCATTGGCTGTCTTGTTATAAAAGGCGTGGGAAACCAAGAATAAACATTAATTTGCTAGTCCAGCGTGTGTCGTCGTCCCTTTCTGTCCGTGTCCATACGTTCTGCTGGAAACCATTTGTGCTATGAGACAGTCGTCCTCATGCACCCGTTGTCATACTATTGTCATTAATTTCTGCTGGTTGCGCCATCGTCGTCCGCTTTCTTATCTCGCTGTCGTCATCCCATTGCATTAATCCTCGTTATATAATCATTTAAGAATCGTGCTCTCGTTGTCGTCGTGCCTTCGACGTCATACCGCCGTTTCATCGACGTCATTCCATCATCGTTGAGAATGCGTCGTTGTCACGCACAACGTTTATTGATACTTTTTCAGTCTTTTTCAGTTCTGTATCTCCGCGCCGCGCCCATGGAGAGAAGGCGGCCTGTCGCGATTCTCGCCACCGCGGCGCTGCGGTTGCGGGTTGCGCTAGGAGAGCGAGCGTCGTCTGCTAGTTCCGCCGCGGCATCTCAGGTTCTCCCCAATTCTGGCTGTGTACTGCAAAAGAAATAACTGTTCTGGGGAAGTTGCTCGGCATTTTTTGCGGCTATTCCAGTTCACGATTTATTTGAAACAGGCCGTATTGCGCAAGGAGTAATGTGTACGCCCAGGGATTTTGAGCGTATCTATAAACGTTGGTCACGCATTCATGCTCATCGGCGGTCCTCATTATATACTGCCTACGTCGTTCCAGTGACGTCACTCCGTCTTTGTCATTATATCTTAATCTTTTTGTCGCCCTTTATTCATGATTATGCGGTCGTTGTCATGGCTTGGTCATCAATGTCGTAGTCAGACAGTCGTTCTCATGCATCCGTAGTCATACGATTGTCATTATTTTGTGCTGGTTGCGCCATGGTCGTCCGCTTTGTGATCTCGCTGTCGTCATCCCATTGCCTTTATCCTCGTTATAGCATCATTTAAGAATCATGCTCTCGTTGTCGTCGTGCCTTCGACGTCATACCGCCGTTTCATCGACGTCATTCCACCTTGGCCTTTTCATCGTTGAGAATGCAACAAGACGGCAAGTTGGGCCAGTTGGTTGGGATTCATCGTAAGGATCGTAACAGCGCAAACAAGACACGGACAAAAGGAAGGAAAAACGACAACACGGCGCTGACTCTCAACTGATATTTTATTGAAGGATCGTTTAACATATATACCAAAATTCAAAGAACCATGCAAGACACAGTGATACATCACGGACGTGGCGACAAACTAGGCATAATGAAAAGTTGCAGAAGTAATGAAATTCCTTGTCATGAAGAGCGATCGACGGTTCGCTGATGCATTCCTTGCCCCTAACGTTATATTGTATGCCTCAGCGATTTCTCTTGTCAATTGGTTAGCGTGTTTAAAGATGATAGAAGTCTTGTCAAAAAGGGGGCGACCCCTGCATGAGTTACAATCACGATGGAATAATATTTAGGTGTTGACACTGCGGCGGAGCGAGCGTCCAGATTATGTTCGGCCGCGCGCGGGCGCACAGAGTAGCTCTGCTGCGAGCAGATAGATGGCGCCGCGGCCAGCGGTCCCTGCTTAGCGGCGCCGGCGGCTGGATTCCTCCGCCTCCGCTAAATTTTCGTTCATAGTGGAGTGAGTAAATCTCAAAGCGCGAAAAAAAAATCGTTATTTCACATTAAAGTGATAAGTGTACCAGGCTTCGCTAACATGGAGCTTCCTTGTGCAGGGCGTGGATGACGTGAACACGGATCAATCGCGCAGCACTCAAAGCCCACTGAAGTTACCCTCGCGCGCACAATTTGTTTCGTCCGGTCTAGCCGTTCATCAAAGCATAAAAAAATGAAAGTGTTAGCCCACGTACTACCCCTCGATCAGAAGAAAATAGTGACTGCACCAGAAAATGTATTTCATGCTTATCGCTGCTTCCATTCACACTCAGAAAACCGTTCAATCATCGCTGCGCGTATTCAATGTGGCCACGATATAAATTAAGAAATGAAACGGCGCAAGCTTGCGATATGCAATGCACTAGAGCAAAGTGGCTGTTCATGGCTAGAACTTAAGATGAGAATGCACATCAGCTATGTAAAAACTCTTTCAAATGGGAATTTATTAGGCGGGACGAAGGCAGGCGTCTATCTTGAATTGGAGCATCACTACCATAGTTTACTGATGAAAACCTGAGCGAATGCCTTTTTTATTCCAATTCCACTTAAATAGACCGTGTATATTATTCATTGGGCTTTCGTCCATTGAGGACTGAATTGCTCTTGCAAGATCTAAAAAAAGAGGTGACTTTCTTTTTTCTTAAATTGCATATGAGAATGTGCCAATGTAAGCGTGTTTGACAATGCATGCTACAGCCTGTTCACAAATACACCCACCACACAATAATCCCATAGACCTTTTTTTTTGCATAGACACAATATGAAAAAAAAAACTTCTGCATGAAGCAGCTCGATAATTTTAATAGGTGATAACCATCCCAGAAGCTTGCGGTCTCATACACTGCCACAATGGAAAAATGTTGTATAAAAACATGCAAGCCTGTAATATACACCGCACGCGCATTCTAAAAAAACAATTCAGTAGCCAGGATGGAACAAATTTGAAAATCAGGCACACATCTGCACAGAAAACAGCAGTATTTTACAGGGTGCACAAATATTTCAAAATATGCAAATGTCACGTAGCTGGACAGAACCATAGTAATGTTGTTGCCGTCCCTTGGAGAGACTCAGTTATTTTTTACATTCCGCCTAATTAGATAATATAATACTGCAGTATTATATGCGAAGGTGATGTACGGCAAAATTTCGTCCCACAGCCTATGTTCAACATCGACATACATCGAAAGCATGTCAGCCAGTGTACTGTTGAGGCGTTCGGTTAAACCGTTTGTCTGCGGGTGGTACGCCGTAGTTCTCCTGTGATCAGTATGTGTCATTTGCAACAAGCATTTCATTAGGTCCGCAGTAAAGGCTGTTCCACGATCGGTAATAACAACTGTGGGAGCGCCATGCCTGAGCACGATATTGTTGACAAAGAATTTTGCAACTTCGAGAGCCGTTGCACTGTACAGGGAATCAGTTTCTGCGTAACGGGTCAGATAGTACGTGGCCACAACTATCCACTTTTTGCCTAAAGATGACGTTGGGAAGGGTCCAAGGAGGTCCATACCGACTTGTTGGAATGGGGCTTTTGGTGGCTCTATTGGCTGGAGGAGGCCTGCCGGTTTTACGGACGGAGTCTTGCGCCTTTGACACTCGCGACAAGTCTTGACATAGTGCTGTACGGATGCTTATAGCTTAGGCTAGTAGTACTTGAGACGAATCCTGGCGAATGTACGGCTCAAGCCCATGTGTCCAGATGAGGGTTCATCGTGACATGCATGCAAAATTTCTTCTCGCATAGCTGTGGGTACGACAAGTAAAAACTTTGTCTCGCTGTTCTCGAAGTTTCTCTTGTAGAGGACACTTCCTCGCAGACAGAACGAGGATAGCCCTCTAAAGAAAATACGCGGGAGTTGAACGTCGAGTCCCTCCAGGCGCTGTATAAGTGGTAACAATTCCGGGTCATCTCGTTGTTGTTGAGCGATTTGTCACGCGTCAACAATACCAAGGAACGGGAAATTCTCTTCTTCTGACACAGTTGTCTCGACTGGTGCGTGTGACAAACAGTCGGCATCGCTGTTTTTCCTCCCGGATCGGTATGCGACAGTAAAATCGTACTCTTGCAGCCTAAGGCTCCATCTTGCTAGTCGTCCGGATGGATTCTTGAGATTCACCAGCCAGAAAAACGAATGGTGATCACTGACTGCTCTGAATGGTCTACCATAGAGGTAGGGTCGAAATTTACATATTGCCCAAATGACTGCAAGACACTCTTTCTCGATTGCCGAGTAGTTTGCCTCTGCTTTCGAGAGCTTACGGCTGGCATAAGCAATTACTTTCTCCTGGCCGTTCTTCCGCTGCACTAGTATGGCACCGAGGCCGACGTTACTCGCATCGGTATGAACTTCAGTGTCGGCTGTCTCATCAAAATGGGCAAGGATTGGAGAAGCTTGCAGGCGTTTCCTTAACTCGTCAAAGGCGTCTTGTTCGCTTTTCCCAATGAAAGGTACATCTTCTCTTGTTAGTATTGTAAGGGGCTCAGCAATCTTTGAAAAGTTTTCCATACATTTTCTGTAGTATGCGCATAAACCCAAAAAACGTCGCACTGACTTTTTGTCTGTGGGTTTCGGGAACCTCGCAACGGCTGCTGTCTTTTACGGATCTGGCCGAACGCCTTCAGCACTGATGACGTGTCCGAGAAACCGAAGTTTATCGAAGCCGAATTATCATTTTTCCGGCTTCATTGTCAAGTCTGCTGCGCGAATAGGTTCTAATATTAGTCGCAGTCGCTCTAGATGTTGGTCAAATGTTGCGGAAAATAAAACCACATCATCCAAATACACTAAGCACGACTGCCATTTCAATCCTGGGAGCACAGTGTCCATCGTTCGCTGGAACGTTTCAGGCGCGGAACAGAGGCCGAATGGGAGCGCTTTAAATTCGTAGAGGCCGTCAGGTGTTACGAATGCTGTCTTTTCACGGTCGCGCTCATCCACCTCTATTTGCCAATAACCACTCTTGAGATCCAGGGAGGAGAAAGACTTTGCACATCTGAGCCGATCTAACGTATCGTCGATACGAGGAATGGGGTATACATCCCGCTTAGTTACGCAGTTCAAGTTGCGGTAGTCGATACAGAATCGAAGTGTGTTATCTTTTTTCTCAACGAGCACTACGGGAGACGCCCATGGACTGCTGGAAGGCTGAATAACGCCATCTGAAAGCATCTCCTTTACTTGCTTCTTGATGATGTCCCTTTCTTTTGGTGAAACTCGATCGGGTGCTGGCATACCGGTCTTGTGGCGTCCTCTGTTATAGTTCGGTGCTTTGCAACAGACGTGCGCCGTACCTTCGATGAAGTAGAGAAGCAGTCAGAAAAATCATTTATCTGGGCATGTATATGTTTCTTTTCGACTTCCGGGAGTCTTGGGTTGACGGTAATTGATCTGTTGGCACTGCAGGTTCCTGGCAAAGCAATTGACGTTGTCGTTAGGCTGCATAATTCGGTCGCTACACAGAACTCGTAGAAAAAGGCAATAGCTGTTCCTTGTGCGATGTGTTGGAATTCATTTCCAAAATTCGTAAGTGCAACATTTGCCCGGCCATTGCTTAAGTGCACAAGACGCTGAGCCACGCAAATACCTTTGTTCAGAAAGAGCTCTATGTTTCCATCCGCTATGCCTTCACGGTCGCAAAATGTTTCATTCTCCACAAAAACCATTATACTGCAGCGTGGCGGCACAGTTACATCATTATCAACGACGCGTAGCGCAGCAAGACGTCGCTCCTCTGATTCTTCCACAGGTATAGCTTGTTTTGTCGAGAAAGACACACTGGACCGACGTAGGTTAATTATGGCGCCGTTAGCTTGTAGAAAATCCATTCCCAATATAAGTTCCCGTGAACATTCTGGCAGTACAATAAAGTCAGAAACATAAGTGAAGCCTTTTATCGTAAGTCTTGCGGTGCATCGGCCAAGGGGCGTAATAAGATGACCGCCTGCCGTGCGTATCTGCGGTCCAGTCCACTGCGTCACAACTTTTTTCAGGTTCTTCGCCATCTTGAAGCTTATTACCGAATAATCAGCGCCGGTGTCGACTAAGGCATTCAGCTCGCATCCGTCTATTATCAACCGCAAATCTGATGTAATCGTTTCGTTCCTGCATCTGTTTACTGGAATTATCTCGTCATCGTACTGGAACCGTGTTGGAGGATCTTCGAAACTCTGGTTATCAGCGGCCTCACCTCCACAGGTCGCTTGCTTCAGTTTTCCTGGTGTGGGCTTGGTGAACGACACCTACGCAATCTTGGAGACGCGCGTGGGCTAGGCGATCGATAGCGCATGGGCGACGGTGATGCGATTGATGTTGGCGAGGAGCAATGGGGCTTTGGCGCGTGGACAAGTATTCTTCTATCTCTGCTGGCCGTTCCCCGTTTCGGGGGCATGGTGCACTTAAGGGAAAACCTCTTAATCCAGCTTGACGGTAAGGGCAGAACCTATACAGGTGACCCGCTTCTCCACAGTGAAAACACAGATGTCTGCGCTCGTGGTCACGCCAGACGTCGCTTTTCCGGGGTCTGTGTTCCACAAAACGAGGTGCACTACGTGCTGGAGGTGGATAGGCAGCCGGTGGTTCCAGCAGACGAGGTGCACTGCGTACTGTCGACGGGTAGGGAACGGTCGTGGCAAATGCTCCACTACTGTGTACCGCGGGTTGCCTGAGTACGTCGGCGTACGTAGGGGTGCGCCGCATCGGCTGTGGCTCACGCTCTGGATCCCTTATGACCTGCCTCAGTTCGTCCCGAACAACGTCGACGATAGATAGTGCAGTTGGAGTCTGAGGTGTCTGCAACTTGTTGAGCTCTTCCTTGATCAATGACCGGATGAGCTCCCGCAGGGCTTCAAGGTCGTTCGGCATGCCTCCAGAAAAAACATGGGCAGGTGCACAGCTTGCCTCCCGGTTGTTTGCCGAGCCCGCTGTTCCAGCGCCTTTTCGATGGTCGTTGCTTCGGTTCGGAACTCTGCGACCATGCGTGGTGGGTTGCGGACGAGAACTGCGAAGAGTTCTTGCTTTACCCCCCACATGAGATGGTGCAGCTTCTTATCTTCCCTCATGGTGGGATCAGCACGCTTGAACTGGCGGGACATGTCCTCGATGTACATCGCCACGTTCTCGTTTGTGAGCTGGTTCCTAGCTTGAAGGGCAATTTCCGCCTTTTCTTTACAATCCGTGCTGGCGTATGTTGCTAGCAGTTGTCGAAATTCCTCCCAAGAGGACAAAGAGGGTTCGTGGTTCTCATACCACGTTCTTGCGAAGTCCTCCAAAGCGAAATATACGTTACGGAGCTTCTTTCTCTTATTTCATTCATTAAAGTTTGGCTCTCTCGAACAGCTCCAACCAGTCTTCCACGTCTTCGAACGAGTCGCCATGGAATGTTGGCGGCTTGCGACGATGGCTTACGACAAGCTGTGCCGGTGTTACCTGGCTAGTCATTGTGGCGGCGTCCGTTGTCCGAGTTTCCCTTGGCGTGAAGAGAAGAGGGCCGAATTCGGGCGAGTAACCTCGAAGACGGCGGCTGGTCCGCTGGTGCACAGGTGTCAGTTCCACGGGATGGACTCGCTGGAGGTCGGGGCTACGCTGACTTTCGTTCGTGGGGTTTCGACTCATACCCAACACCTCCACCAGAAATGTAACGATGTTGAGGAACACAGGTTAAGAAAACAACGATATTTAATAAGGGCGAAACTGTGCCCACCACTAAATGTCACTGCGGTCGTGAAGAATGCCCGGCAGTCGCGTTCTCAAAGTGGCGTCCAACCGTCTTCTTCTTTCTTCTCGAGTCCCTGCCTCGTGCGCGTGGCGCATGCGAGCCGGGTACAACCGGGTGCTCGTGCCACGAAGATCGCTGCCTGTTGCTGCTGAACAACACCACGGAACGGCGTGAACATTGTCCAATACGAAGGGCGCGCAACTTGAATGTGGCCAAGTTGTCGCGGCAATATGTATACACGACTTCTTCAGTGCAGCATTTAAGACAGTCTTCGTTATAGCTCTCTTCACAATCTTAGAATGACCGGAATTGTAGTTCAAAATGGGCTTGACCGATGTGGGATCATACTTCCAGCACATGTGACTTTTACCAAAGGTTAATCGTAGGTCCAGAAATTGTTGTTGATGATTTTTAGGGAGTTCAAAAGTGATGTTGAGGCCCATACCGTTCTGTCTGAATAGCGTTAGAATTTCATCTACAGCCGTGGGGTGAATGTCACTATTAATAAATATAATGAAATCATCAACATATCGGAAAACACCACTAGACAATTTAGCAAGGTGACATTCCAGTTGCTTGTCAATATAACCTAGAACTATGTCACTGATAGGAGCCACACACGAACCAATGCATACCCCCGATTTCTGTACATAAAGATCCCCTCGCCATGACACAAACGTGTATTCCAAGTAAAAAGAAAGACGTTCAAGAAAGGCTTGTATTGATATGCCGCAACATTTAATGAAGTCTTCATCATTGTCATATACTATGCACTCCTCAACACACTTCATAACCTAGGCATGTAGAACGGAGTAATACAAGTTTTCCACATCTATGCGGAAAGCTCCTCGAATGCCCATCGAACTATCTTTTAGGTACTTGCATACAGAATCAGAATTCGCTACTCGGAAAGGGTCGACTATTCTTAGGCACATAACATTCTTCTGCAGATATCGCGACACAATGAACTGCCAGCTGCCTTTTCCCGAGACTATAGCCCTGAAAGGCATGTCTGCTTTGTGCGTTTTCACTGTAAAGAAAATGTGACTCTCAAGGTTTTTAGCTTTCTTTACGCAAGCCGCTAACCGTTGCAAGTTCATTTCTTCTAACATAGAAAGAGCTTGCTGCTTGACTTTCGCGGCTTTTACTTTTACAGCTTTAAAGTTTTTCTCAAGTGCTGCCTCAGACATTTGCGAAAATAAACCAGAATTCATAACAACAAAGTACCCTTCTTTGTCTGCTACTAGCACATGCAACTTCTGTTCACAAAGAAAATCAACAAGGGCCCTAAGCAGGTCCTTGCCACCCCTTCCTTTTCCTGTCCTAGCAATGGCATCTACACATTCTGACAGACACCTTGAACGTTCGTCGTCTTTGGCACACATTCTGACAGACACCTTGAACGTTCGTCGTCTTTGGCACACCTTGAGACCGACCTTGCTGTGGCCACCTTCTCAGAGGAAGACTGGTGAGGTTCGAAGCAGTACTTCGGGCCGAGACCCAATACCCGCTGGTGTTCCTCCGGAATAGGCGTCGTGCTCAGGTTAAGCACATGACCCTGAGCAGGTTTTGTTTTTTCCCTCACCGGGAGCGTGGGGCGAACACTGCGCCAAAGGAATTCGCTGGTCGAATCAGCTGTGATGCCCCATTGCCTATACTGGCGTGAATGTTGGGAATCCTCCAGATGACTTGAACATGCGATTCGAAGTAAGTCTTTGAGAGTCCTACCTTGTCGCCACCACTCGGACTTGAGAATCTTGCACAACCTCCGCGAATTTCCAACCGAGGGCTTCATCCAGCCGCACACCTTCTTGACGTCGGCTGGGCAAATTCCTTGTCCGACATGCCAAGACACAACCCTGGCCTTACACACGCACACGGCAATCACGGCTGCCAAGCAGGCTGGGTTATGAAGGTTCGAGTTGACACAAAGAAAAGAGCCCATTTAATGAAGAAGACTTCATTAAATGTTGCGGCATATCAATAGAAGCCTTTCTTGAACTTCTTTCTTTTTACTTGGAATCCACGTTTGTGTCATGGTGAGGGGATATTTATGTACAGAAATCGGGGGTATGCATTGGTTCGTGTGTGGCTCCTATCATCAGTGACATAGTTCTAGGTTATATTGACAGGCAAATGGAATGTCACCTTGCTAAATTGTCTAGTGGTGTTTTCCGATATGTTGATGATTTCACTATATTTATTAATAGTGACATTCACCCCACGGGTGTAGATGAAATTCTAACGCTATTCAGACAGCACGGTATGGGCCTCAACTTCACTTTTGAACTCCCTAAAAATCACCAACTACAATTTCTGGACCTACGATTAACCTTTGGTAAAAGTCACATGTGCTGGAAGTATGATCCCAGATCGGTCAAGCCCATTTTGAACTTCAATTCCGGTCATTCTAAGATTGTGAAGAGAGCTATAACGAAGACTGTCTTAAATCCTGCACTGAAGAAGTCGTGTATACATATGACCAAGGCTGCCTTTGATGATCAGGTTACTCGTTTAAAAGACTCTGGTTACCCAAATGTGCTCATTTCTTCTGTGCGTGAAAGCATGCTTCTTGGTGTCAAAAACGTAAGTAACAAACGCAGAAAAACTAAGTCAGATGAAAAAAGAAAAAGAAAACGCGGTAGTTCCTTATGTGCACAAAATGGCGCATGGGCTAAAAAACGTAGGTTCTAGGTACGGTATAGATGTTTGGTTTTCCGCGAAACATAAGATAGGCCGCATATGTCCGATTATTGACAATATGCTCAAAGCAGGCAAAAGGGAAATGCACTGTTAAACATGTGAACAGCTACATCAAACGTGTTAAGCACGTTGTGTATGCAATACCGTTATCTTGTGGTAATGAGTATGTGGGCCAAACAAAACAATGCGCAAACGTACGACTTAAGGAGCATGAGCTCTCTCTTCAAGGGGTTGAACCACGTCATCTTCCGGTACATTGTAACTCATGCGGGTGTCGCCCCCTTTTTGACAAGACTTCTACCATCTTGAAACACACTAACCAGTTGACAAGAGAAATCACTGAGGCGTACAATATAACGATTAGGGGCAAGGAATGCATCAGCAAACCGTCGATCGCTCTTCATGACAAGGAATTTCATTACTTCTGCAACTTTTGATTATGCCTAGTTTGTCGCCACGGCCGTGATGTACCACTGTGTCTTGCGCAAGTCATGGTTCTTTGAATTTGGTATATATGTTAGACGATCCTTCAATAAAATATCAGTTGAGAGTCAGCGCCGTGTTGTCGTTTTTCCTTCCTTTTGTCCGTGTCTTGTTTGCGCTGTTACGATCCTTACGTTGAGAATGCGTCGTTGTCACGCATTTATGCTCATCAGCGATTTTGGCAAGCGAGTGCCGCAGAAATGTCTAGCGGAGAAAGTGTACTTTATATAGCCGAAGCAACGAAATTGTCACAATAACCATTACAGATCATGAATAAACATGACTTCAGCAATACAGTGCATCGCTACATTGCTTGAATGCTAATCGCATTACCGTCGACAGACATCATGACATGAGTTCTGGCGTAATTAGCGTCACTGATTGTCGAAACAAATCCAGGGCACAGAAAATGTACTTTTGAGCGTAGTTAACTGTAAACACTGAAAATAAAAAAAGCCGGCAGATCCCATGCCCTGTGGGAATCGATGTTATGCGAAGCAGTGTGGGGGGCGCCTAGCAAGTTAACCAAACGACCATGAGAGCACCAAGACGTAGGCGGCTCTTTCATGACCTACATGACACGCATGTCATGACATTCGTGTCATGAGTCCTCAGGGGGCCATTTAGCTACGCCTAAGAGACCTTAAGGCGAAAGCCTTAGTCATGCTCATGGCTATGACTTCGACCATCAACCTTTACTGTTTCCTTCCCTTAGTACCACATCCGAACCCACTCCATCCGAACCCATTCTGGATGAAATTAAATGTAAGCATGAAGGCTAGTTTTATGCACATACATAAAAAGATACATTTAACGTGTTTCCCATAATCCATCATTCAGTGTCGAGTTTCTTGCAGTGTTTACCTTCACACCTCAACGTACACGTTCGCGTATTGCCTTTTTCCAGACCTAATTCGGTGTATCACCACAAAAAAATAATAATACATAAATAAAGAACATAGGAATTTCGGTTTTGGTATTCGCTCACCGTGCATTTTGATTGTTGTGGAAGGGATGTCCACCTCTTAGAGCAATCCAGTTCAAGGTTTATATTGAGAGAAACTGCGTGACTGGACAGGGTAGGATAGGCAACCGAAGAACAGAGACGTAAATCAAGGTCACACCAGCGCGAACTAAAACGCTGAAAAATACTATGAGCTGCATTGATGTGAGATTTGCGGAACAGGGAGTTACTATGTTAAAGCGTGTGAAAATGTGATAGCAACGTTATTAGTCGGCGGTTTAGAAGAGAGGGCAATGAAAGTGATTGCTTGATATTCGTAACACTGTAGTTGTGCGAGTCTTTCTTTGTGATATATCTTGCTGCTTTATTTTGTATTGCTTCAAGTTGATCGATCAGATAGGTTTGATGCGGATTCCAAATAATGGATGCGGATTCTACCTTTGAACGAACAAGCGTAGTGTATGCTAATTTAGTACCAGTGTTCGCCAAGTATAAGTTACGTTTAATGAAGCCGAGTGTTTTGGATGCCTACTGGTTATGATAATAATGTGCTCGTTCCAAGATAAATCAGAGAATAAATGAACTCCAAAATATTTAAATGTGGATACTTTCTCAACAGGGATTCCCTGAATTGTGTAGTAGCTCAATTCCGGGTTATGTGCTCCCATGAATATCATGGCCTTAGTTTTAGAAATGTTATTTCCATTTGCCACTGGCACCACCAAAATGCGAGTTTGTCGAGGTCTACCTGTAATCAGTTCTCGTATTCGGCGTTAGTAATTCGTCTGTAGATGATACAGTCGTCTGCGAATAACCTGATAGTAGAAGATAAAATGTTTCCTATGACGTTAATATAGATGAGAAACAAGATTGGAGCCCTGACCGAACCCTGTGGTACCCCGGATTTTACATGCGAAGGTGAAGATGAGTAACCATTTACGTAGACTGATTGACTTCGGTTGTTTAAAAAATTAGCTATTCAATTTATAATCCTACTATTTATTCGTTAGCTTCATTAATAAGCGGATGTGCGGAACTTTCTCAAATGCTTTTGCAAAATCCATAAATATTGCATCTATTTTTAGTCCACCATGAATGGCTTCGTGGAGATCAGTTACCAATTCGAACAGTTGAGTTTCACAGGAACGACCACGAAGGAAACCAAGCTGATTGCTAGAGAAGAAGTTGTGATCTGCTAGAAATTTCATGACTGCGGATGATACGTGCTGTAGTAATTTACAACATATGCTTGTTAGTGAAATGGGCCTGTAGTTTGAGACAAAGGAGGCATCGCCGGATTTAAAAATGGTAATCACGCGTGCTCCAGGCGTCAGGCACGCATCCTGTATCAACTGACTGTTGAAAAATAGCAACCAAGGTATAGCTGATTTTGCAAGCTTTAGCAATTTTGCGCAGATGTCATCTGGTCGGGGTGCCGAATTAACTGGTAGACGATCTAGAGTGGCTTCTACACCTTCGCGAGTTCATTAAAGTATTTAAGCTGAAGAAGTTCAGATCTGGCGGCACTGGTTCTTGCGATGTGAAAACCGAACAGAAAAAAGAGTAACTCTTCCGCAACACAGGACTGCAGTCTTTCGTTATTGACTTAAGGGAGAATGATGGTTTCGCATTTACTACTTGCCAAAATTACTTACACTAATTGTTTTTTAACACTTGTGATAAGTCGTAATTGTAAAACATTTCCTTCGCTGCTTCAATTTCTACTTTGCAACATCGTGCCTGTTCGAGATAACATTCCCAATCGTCGGCAGAGGTGGAATGCTTTGCCTTTGAGTACATTCTTTTTTTCTTATTAATGCACCGCTTAACCTGTGTTGTAAACCCCGTGTTTTTATTTGAAGATGTGATAGTAATTTATGGAACATATCTTTAGTTTAGTAAGCGTCCTTTGAAAGATCTGCCAATTTTCGTTTGCATCACACCCGGAAATGGCCATTAAAAACTGCGTAGAAAATGATAGTAGGTCATTATTTAGTACGCATAGTGTAATCGTATAAGGTTTTATTTGCATTATAAGGTTTTTTATATTTTATGGCGTACTCGCAGTGGATAACATTGTGGTCACTCATGCAGTCAAGGACGCGTACATACATACTTTGTGAATCTGTGGTCCGTACAAGACCTATGATCTTAAACTACCGCATTATATATCTAAAAGAACCGATCATGACCTTAAAATTCGAGAATACCGGACTAGGACGAAGCTCTATGCTAATTGCTTTTTTGCTCGAACTGTAACAGAGTGGAATCAATTGTCTTGTGACCAAGTGTGCTGTGTTAATAAACATTTGTTTTTTTCCAAGTTGTAGCCCCCCTGTTTACACGCCTTTGTGCAAAGCGGGGTATCTCTGAATAAACAAAAATAAAGAACTCAAACACTACGCGTAGGACATGATACCATTTGGCTCAAACTAAACAAAGAAAGAACATCAATAAACGACCTACATTCATGCCTTCTTGCGCCCTCGACGGGTTTGCATGTTGGCCAGTCGATTCCGGGACAGTTAAAGTCGCCTGGAATTATTATTTCCGATGACGGATACCCGCTTTGTATAATGCTTAAAGAATCACGAAAGTCAGCCGAAGAACCTGGTGGAAGATAGCAAACCCCGATAACGCAATTTACAGACCGCGATAAATGGAGTGCGATCCACAATATTTCCAGCACGGGGAAAATGTCAACAAGATGCGCACTGAACTTCTTATTTACAGAAATTATGACGTCACCGCCTCGAGATGTGGTTCTGCCTTTCTAAACAAGGAAAAACTATTCGAAAGCCATAGTTCGCTGTCAGCTACATCACAGCACAGGCTAGTTTTGGTACCAGGGACTATGCCCGCGGAAAAGTATTCAGTAAAGGCTTGCGGATGATCTTGTTGGTTTAGTAGAGTTCGGAAATTTGATACTATGATTGACAAGGTGTTATTCGAAGGGGTTGGTTCATTCATTTGTTCTACGTGTGTGGTGGTCTGAGAGAACTACCACCTTATTCGCTGAGGAATCAAACGTATAGTGCTTATCGGCAAGAATTAGTTTATGAAAAACTAGCTTGAATTTTTCGTTGGGGTGGCGGTTAGTCCGAGCAAAATCTCGGAGTTTATTTATGATGAGCCGCAAGCGCGGTGTCTTCTTCTACCCATACCCGAGCAGATGCAACGTCTTTAAGCTTGAACGCATTCCTCAGGGTATTGTTTTTATCCTTAAAGTTTAGAAACTACACAATTATATGGCGATTATGTCCCAATCTATGAGCCCTTTCAATACCACTAGGCTGAATGCCGATTGTTTTTGTTATAAACTCTGTAATTAGTTTTTCCGGGTCATTCCATTTCTCAGTTCTTTCATCGAGAATGCCCTTGAATATAAGGTTGTTCCGCCGCATTCGGTTGTTCAGATCATCCACAACAATATTGGCATGTTCAATTTGTTTCAGTTGAATGGTTCGAACCTGATTTCGAGTTTCCTGCACAAGCGTGCCCACTGTGGATACATCTTTGTGAACGCTGTCTACCGTTTCTAGGGGCTGCTCAATTTGTGACAACCGTCTTTTGACATCTGTAATATTCGACTGGATGGCCTTGAGCTTGACGGACACGTCTTCTGAGATTTTTCATTAGCCGCATAAAGTTGTTTGAGAAGATTCATAATTTGATCTACCTTGTCAGGACCTGGGTTTGTTTCGACGTCCCCTGCACAGATGATCAGGTGCGCGACACAGAATAAAACTACGAACAATCGCACCCCAGCCATCCATGTCCGGCACACCGATGCTGGCGGTAGCCACACGGGTGAGCGGGATTTAGTGACTCTACTAAGCGTGACAAAACAGCTGATCCTGGTGCGGTAGTACATACATCAATGCCCATCACTGTTTCAAAATCATACAGAGTTTTGGAGTCACAATTCGGGTTCCAAGCCAAATAGGAATCCTTCGCGCTGCTATGACGTCGATGAAAAACCAACTGGTCCAATCGTTCACCTTACTGGGAGACTTAAAACTGAGTTTATTGGTAAAACGGCAAGTCCTTGCATATTGCAGCCAGCTTGTCCTGATATTATTCCGGATACAAGGAAACAGGGGTAGGTAAACAACAGCACGATCTACATTCTCCTTTAAGCGTGGAGCATAATTCGGCGCCTTTCTTAAGTGACAGGTTCATTGTAGGGTAGATAGCACACCCCCTCCCCTCTCCTGCTCGATTATCCTACGCCATATCCATATGTGTCTTGAAATAACTACCAGTTTCACAGTGTTAGCCCACTTTTGACCAGTGCATAGTACGAATGGGCCCAGCTAACAACCCCATCAAAGATTATAATTGCACTATTTCCTACGAGTCACTTTTAAATATTCTGCGTAGCGCAGAAAAAAGTTGTCGCAGTTTCACCTGAAAGGCGAAGCATCAATTGCGATAGCAAATTTGAAGAGAGCTATACGGAGTAATGATAGCAGCTTTATCAGCTGTATAAACTTGGACATGCAGCAGCACCGGCAACACGCAGAACTGTTGTCGACGCCGCCGGCGCTTTGCCCGCGTTCGCTCAAAATGCGTGCGGCGTTGGTGACTGTTGCCGGAGCCTCTGATATAAATAGGCACTTGGTGCCGCAGCTAAACGTCGCCTCCCTTCCCTGCCCCTCCCCCCCTACCCCACAGCCTTTCGCGCGTCGGAAGAAGGTAAGTTTACTCTACATATATGGTGATTGTAGAGGAGGAAAGAGACGCCTACTTCTGCAGCCCTTAAGGGAGCACAGCGCAGAACGCGCGTTTGTTCTCCGCCGTGCGTTCACTCCCCGTGAAAGCGCGCGTCCCTCGCGCTCTTTCACTCGCACATACAGCGTTCGGCGGCGCGCGGCGGTGGCGCTGAGCCGTGCTCCCTCAAGGGCTGCAGAAGATAGCGCCAACCTTTCCCTTTCCCTCAAGAACCACTTATCATATCGCGCGGCGACGATTTCATCTCCATTGACGTCATACGGAACCTCACGGCGACGGCGATGGCAGAAATCTGCTTTTGAGTGTCCATATAATTGCTATCGCAATAAAACAAACTCGTATTGCATGGTCCAAGACGCGACTACTCTACCTTCAGTGAAATATCTGTGACGCCAAATTTAAAGTCACAAAAGACTTACCTAATGGGATTCCGCGCGACGCAAAAAGTGATATACATTCTGGACAACATCACTCCGAAAATTTAAATAGCGAGCGGTCTCGAGATCTGACTGGATGACCATGTCGTAGAAAGGAACGTTTACTATTAAATAAGAAAGCAATCCGTATGGTGCTTTCGGCGTAGATTAAGTTGATTGTTTCTCTCCTCAACAGAGGACCTAATCGTTTCATTAACGTAACTACTGAGAAATGCAGTCCAGCAAGGCAGGTTTTAACGCGATAGGATTAAGGGCACCGTGTCGCACAAAATCCCGCGTCGGTGTCGGCATCGTCCGTGGCGGAAAAAATCATCCACAACCACCGAATCCGCAAGGTGTGAGTGCAGGAGGAAGTCATCCCGAACCATCCCGACCCCGGAGGCCCTTCTTTGTGGTGCAGGCTTTTGGTGAACAAAAATTGAATTTCGCACAGTGAAATCCGTCAGAAAAATGATAAAGTAAAACTTAAGCACAACCTGCAGACATGGTGGCGTAGGACTGTTATTTCAATGTGCGAGAAAACATAATCAAGTGCGGACGGCTGAATATCGGCTCCCGCTTTGTTAAATGTTTTCGGCAGGTTCTTTTGGCTGCCACGTTAGACATTTCCATCATTCGACCCGGTTTGTCGCAAGGAATCGGAGGACACCGAACTTTCACCGGTGGGTGCTTTTGTGACTTTTCTCCGAGCTGTTTTCTGGTGGACCACGCTGGCGCGCCGCTAAACCTAACGCGCTCAGCCTAACGGCGGAGCGGTCGCCGCTCGGCGAGACGCTCGCTTGAGACGCTCGGCGAGTCGCGGCGAGAAGCGGTGCTATGGCCTCCAATCCAAGCGTGGTGATTGTTGAAGGCATGGATATTACCCCGGAGGACGCGGAGTGCTCAGGCTGGGTAACAGCGCTGGGCAAAAGGAAGAAGAAGAAGAGCGGGCCGGCCGAGCCAAGGATGCCGGGGCCCGAAGCGAAGCAAAAAGGCGAGAAACGCGGCCGCCGCACGGCCGCACCACGGAGCGCGTTGAAGCGTATCGTGGACGCCTCGAGGCTCCCCAGACTACCGAGGGATCAATTCAAGATCATCGTCCGACCTCGAGGGGGGCTGGACTTGAAAAAGTCGGATTTGATACAACTCGCACGGGCGCTGGCCATGGCGGCGGCCCTGGCGCCGGAACAAGTGCGGGATGACACGGTGTGCCCCAATGGCATCCAGAACATTCTAGTTCTTTCCACGCCGCATGAGGCGAATGCGCGCGCCTACGCCAGGATCCAGAGGATCCACACGAAGGAGGGCCCCTTCGACGTGGCAGCATACATTGCGGCATCGGATGACACCTGCAAGGGAGTGGTGCGGGGGGTGGACCCCGGGATAAGCGACGCCGATCTAAAGGCGCTCATCGTCAACCACCGAAACCCCGAGGCATTGGAAGTACGCAGAATCAAGAAGACCCCCACGATCGTTGTGCTCTTTGAAGGACAAAGGGTGCCGAATCACGTGGTCTGCGGGACAGTCATGTTGCCTTGCGCCCTGTATCGCAGGCAAGTAGACGTTTGCTACACGTGTGGAGAGCTCGGCCATAGAGCAGACGTCTGCCCTAACGGCGAGGACAAAAGGAAATGCCGCGGTTGCGACATGGTTTCCCCACCAGAAGATCATCAGTGTGACCCAAAGTGCGCCATCTGCGGAGGCGCACACCCGACGGCGGACCGCAGATGCAGCCAGCGCTTCCAGGTGCCGTACATCGTGCGTCGGAGGCGGCGGCGCCGGCGGCGCGCCCGGGAGGCGCAAGTAGCTGCAGCATCACGTGATGCCAGCGTGGCAAGCGTGTCCCATTCCCGGGGCCGGTCGGCAACGAGAGGGCGCTCCCGATCCAGGGAGCGCTCCTGCAGCAGAGTGCGCTCCCGATCCAGGGGGCACCCCGTCAGCAGAGAGCGCTCCAGTTCCAGGGGGCGCTCGCGCTCCAGTGTTCGCATCCAGAAGGGGCCTACCTGGGTGGACAAGGTCACGGCGACGACTACTGGAAAGAAGGTAACGCATGGTACACTGCCAGAGCAGACGGAGGATCCGCGTCTTGAGGCTTTAAAGCAGGAAAACGCGCAGCTCAAGGCGGAAATGCGTAAGTTGAGGGAAGACCTCGAATTGATTCGGAGAGCTCAGAACGGTCATGGCAGCACGTCGCCCGCACCCGCACTAAAACCAGTGCTAGGTCAGGCAAAGCGTAAAGCGCCCCCTCCCGAGTCGACTGAAGCTGCGGCGGAGCTGATGGAGGAGGCGCCCGCGTCCGCTTCCACCCCCGCCGCGACCACCGCGAAAGAATCGCTTGCGGAAGTCCTCGATCGATTAGCGGAGGCGATTAGAACACAGTCCGGAGCTATCGAGCAACAATCCGAGACCATCAAGAAACAGTCTGAGGCCATTGCTACCCTCAACCGCAGAATGGGGATAATGGAGGCTAAAGTAGCTGACGTAACCAGACTGAAGGTGGTCGGTAAGGTTAAGAAAACACAGCAGAATTCCGAAGCGTTGGGCAAGTGCACAGCGCTCAAGGGGATTCTAAATTAATAAAGTCAAAATGGCGGACAACACAGACAGATTATTTGTGTGGCAATGGAACTGCGCCAGCTTCCAGAGGCGAAAGGCCGCGCTACAGCAGTTTGTGAAAACACAAGCGGACAAACCGCACGTCCTGCTCCTACAGGAGACCCTTTGTGAGGAGGCGACCTTCTCTGGTTACCGCGTTGTCTCGACGAGAGGAGACCATAGGAGAGGGGTAATTACGATGGTTAAGAAGGCAATTTCCTTCCAGGAGCACGAGATCACAATAGGCAGAGCTGATGCCAGCACTAGATTGGAAGCGCAGCTGGTTGAGATAATCCCTAGTGGCAGGATCAAACAGAGCATATTCGTCCTCAATGTGTACAGCCCTCCGACAGATAAGAGGCAAAGTTTTCGCGGACTCCTAGGCAGAGCAGTCGCCATAGCGGGTGACAGCCCTCTGATAGTGGCAGGAGACTTCAATGCCCCCCACATGGCCTGGGGGTATGATAGACAAACGGCGAAGGGAGTGAACTTAGTCAGCACAGCAGAAGACTGCGCGTTGACCCTAGTGGCGGATCCCCGCTTTCCGACGAGGATAGGCACCTCGGTCTCGAGAGACACGATGCCAGATTTGGCCTTTGTTAGAAACATTGACGCAGCCTGGACTAACTTGCAGGAAAATCTAGGGAGCGACCATCACATTGTAGCGTTATCAATCAGGATCAGAGCGGCCCCACTTAGGATATCAAAGTACGTTGATTGGGATCTCTTCAGAAAGATACGGGACGAGGATGAGTCGGAGTACAGTGCACTGGAAGATCTACTCGCGCAGGTCAAGAGAGACGTTGAAAGGGCCACCAAAGAAATATCCACGGACCTCGAGACCCCCAGGATGGATGCGCGCTTGGCGCATCTCCTGGAGGCCAAGAGGTCTGTGCTGGAGAGGTGGAAAACGCAAAGGCTAAACCGCAGGCTGAGAAAGAAGATCGCGGAGCTTAATCGCAGCATAGAGGCACACTGTCTGGAGCTCAACAGACAACAATGGAACGAAGCCTGCTCCGCAGCAGACGGGCGAATGCGCACGGGGGGGAAATGGAACCTACTTAAGCACCTGCTCGATGATAAACAGACCAAGGGTAACCAGAGGCTCGCCGTAGATAGGCTAGTGCATAAGCAAAAAGAGGGGGGTCATTCTGATGCGTCCCTTCTCCGCGATCTGGCACGGAAGTATCTTCCGATAGGGAAGGAGGAATTACAGGAATGCCCTCAATACGTGGGGAAGGACGCACCAAAGCTCGATGATTCCGTTTTCGGAGGCAGATATCAGGGAGGTCCTCCACAATCTCAATGGCAGGTCGGCCCCTGGGCCGGATGGCATAACCAACCGGGTCTTGAGGAACCTAGACGACCGGTCCATTAGCACCATTACGAAGGAAATCAACAGGGTATGGGAGGAAGGTAATGTTCCGGACTCGTGGAAGCAGGCGACGGTGGTACTGATTCCTAAGCCTGGAAAGCCCCCAAGCCTGGACAACCTCCGGCCCATTTCACTCACGTCATGTTTAGGTAAAGTTGCCGAGCACGCTATACACAATAGGATCTCAAAACACATAGAGCGCGAGGGTTTGTTCCCGTACAATATAGTAGGGTTTAGACCATCACTTTCTACGCAAGACGTCATGCTACTGCTTAAAAGACAGGTTATTGACAACAGGACTAGAGACGTCAGGGGAATTCTCGCACTAGATTTGACCAAAGCCTTCGACACCGTGTCGCACGACTTCATCTTAAATGAGATTTCTGCATTGAACTTGGGAGGTAGATTTTTCGCGTTTGTGGAGTCCTTCCTGAGGGGCAGGACGGCGGTCGTCAAAGTGGGGCAGACCAAATCAGAACCATTCGCGCTAGGAAACAGAGGCACACCACAAGGGGCGGTGATCTCGCCCCTCCTGTTTAACATTGCAATGCACGGGCTCTCGAAGCGGCTGGCCGCCGTGCCAAATGTGGGACACGCGCTGTACGCCGATGACATTACGATCTGGTGCCCGGGAGGCTCGGAGGCGGCTGTGGAACAGGCGCTCCAGGAGGCCTTGGATGTGACCGAGTCCTTTCTGGAGGGCACGGGTCTCCGACTCTCCCCGACCAAGTCAGAGCTCATGTTATACAGACCGGCAAGGCAGGGGGTTCGGGGGCTCGTGCCGCTCGAGCAGATCCCCATAGATGTGTACACGCGGGACGGCCAGAAGATCCCCAGGGTGAATTCGATCAGAATTCTAGGATTGTTGCTCGATGCCAGGGGCTGTAATGCCAAAACCATTGCGCATCTGACCGCCAAAACCGAGAATATCCTCAGATTAATCATGAGAGTCTCCAATAAGAAGGGGGGCCTAGGCGAGGACAACCTACTTAGGGCGCATCACGCTTTTCTTATGAGCCACATCAACTATGTGGTTTCGGCCCTGCAGTGGACTAAGACTGAAAGGGACAAGCTTGATACGTTGATGCGGAAAAGCGTCAAGAAGGTACTGGGTATTCCGGTCACGGCGAGCACGGACAGGCTAATGCAGCTCGGCGTTCATAACACCACCCTCGAACTAATAGAGGCGCAACAAGCGGCGCAGATCACGAGGCTTTCGGGCTCCAGCGCGGGTAGGCGCCTCTTGGATGCGGCGGGCTTGCGGCCGCGTTACAGTCACAGTGAGGCGGTTCAGCTGGACGAGAGCTCCAGAGGGACCTACGTCGTCGGTCCCTTCCCTAGAAACGTTCATCCACAGCATAATGCGGGCAGGCGAGCAGCTCGTGCCAGGACGATTTTAAAGACAACGGTCGGCCTGGAAACCTTCGTGGACGCAGCTCAATATGGGCGCTCCGGTAAATTCGCGGTCACTGCGGTCAGCGAGAAGGGCGAGCTCCTATCTGCGGCCTCGGTAGGCGCTGTCACGGCCGACGTGGCAGAGCAGGTGGCGGTAGCGCTGGCGATGCAGGATTTTAAAAGGCCGTATATCTACACTGACTCACGCGCGGCCGTCAGGGCTTTCGCTTCGGGAATGGTTGCGAGACAGGCGGAGGCGCTTCTGAAGAGCAAGTCAAGAACTTATTCTGACCCCGTGCATTACATTACGTGGTTCCCCGCTCACATGGGTGACAACGTGCTGCCGGGCCGTCCGAATCCCAATGAGATTGCTCACCGCCGTGCGCGAGAATTCACGCGCCGCGACGGCGGTGAGGCTTCATTGGATCCGGAGGAGCTCGGCCACAGCGACCCGTTATTAACATTTCATGAAATCGTCTCCCACTATAAAGAGGAACGCAGGCGCTTCCCGCCTCCACACCCAAATCTATGTAGAGCTCAATCAATCACGCTTAGGATGCTTCAGACGAGGTCATATCCCTCGCGAGGTTTCCTAAGCAGGATTAATACAGAAATTGACCCACAGTGCCCGGATTGTGGGGAGGTGTTTAGCACTCTAGCACATATGCTCTGGCAGTGTCCTGCGTTACGGGATACGTCACTCACCAGCGAACAGGACTGGGACGAGGCCATCTCAAGTACGGAACTCAAGTTCCAGTCCATGGCCGTCCAGAGGGCCCGTGAAAGAGCGGAGAGGCTTGGCCTCCCGATTCCGACATGGGAGCAGCCAGCGGCGAGCCGGGGGCCCCAGCGGGTCTCCACCGGCTAGTCCCTCAGGACCTCAATAAAATTTCATTGTCTGTCTGTCTGTCTGCTCCATTTAGTCTTTTTGAGGGAAGCAAAGAAGGCGAAGCATTGATTGTCATGGCAAATAATTAGACAGGTATACGAAGTAAAGATAGTAGTTTTATCAACCATATAAACTTGTAATACGGTTGATGCGCGTAACGTGTCGATATAATTGCTGTCGCAATAAAGCTTTCCACGAAGTACATCATAATATGCTTTATTTTTTTCTTTTAGTTTGTTCATCGGGCGTATTATCGGCGTGAAAACGACGAACGTCTTGCGTTGCTAAACCCGACGCAGTCAACCTCCTGCGTCATGCCATCGCATTTTCATCTGACGCAGGAAATTTCCTGTGAAACATCGCTCCGCCTACTCTGGACCTGACCCCTATGCGCAAATGCAGGTCTGTCAGCGTTTCAGCTGTTGTGTACAACTTGCATGCGGGTACACTCGCCCCAGCCCAGCGCAGCATATCGTAATCGCTTATCTGTAACACTTTTATGATGGATTCTAGTTCATTCGACTGAGCATTGTATCTTCATGTCCATTCAAAAATTAAGTAGAGTCGATAGAAGCGCATGTTTATATCCTCTACAATTTGTTCATACGTTCACATTGTGTACGTAAAAACATTCTGCGCCGGCAAAGTCCACCGTTGTGTGAGATGAGCCTCGACTAGCTTTCTGCATATGTCATTTGCTTTAAATGTCTTCGTCCAGTCGCCTTGCATATCTTTTTTATGAAGCCGAACAAATTATCCCGCCAACATGCCTCAAGCGATAGCTAACAAGACAACGTTGCAGTTCCAGCCCAATGAACCACTGAGCCTGTTTTCTTCGACTGTATATTTGTGTCTTTTTTTTTTGTACCCCTTGGCACCAAACACTCAGAATAAAGAGAGCATCGTAGGGCTTGTCATTAATGCTTTGAATGCCGCTTTGACTTTTACATCGTGTATCGATGACCAGGGCCACGTTTTAGCCCCCTGTGTAACGTGCGGGATTCATAGTGGATCCGCTATATGCTTGTCGCAACTATTTGTTCTCTGGTGGGCAACCCGTGTAATATATACACTTGTTGGCTAGGTAGTCAGCAGTCAGTTTCTGCCGCTCGATTAAGATGTTCTCAGCACGCAACTGCTACCATCTAGCATTTTCGATAGCAAATTCAGGCATTGTTTTCATTTCTCAAAGTCAGAATATCGCCCGTTCTTTAACAAGTAGTGCCATTGCTATGTGTGCTACAACACCGTGGCTAAATCGGCTAGCTGGCGTGGATGCAATTTCGTAACCCGAGTAATTAGACATGGACACACCAGAATGTAGGCACAACACTTTGTTAGGCTAAAAACTGTGTTTATTGAAAGACGTTGCTACAAGAGTGGTGGTTTCGGTGGATGACAATATCTGCAGAGCTTTCAGCAAGCATTTTTACAGCGAAGCTGTTTACGGCTAGGGTTCCGTGGATTTTTCGTTTGCGTAAGCAAAACCTCAGGTCCGTCGCGAACGCGCTCGTGCCACTGCTCGCGCGTTTATCGTCATCTTCGGCAGCTGGCTCGTCGGCGTCCCTTGGATATGCATGTTGAGTAGATTAGTTATCAATAGGGACCATTTTCAAGATCAGTAGACTCCCAGGTAGATAATAAAGGTTCCTCAAAGATTTGCCGATGTCTACGTTCGCACCGCCCTCTCTCTGTCTGCGTTCTAAGAGCTAGCGTATGTAGTGACCTTTCCTTCCGCTCTCCTGTGGGGGCGGTAGATAAACAAACCAGACACACAAGTTGCCGTTCTCCATTTTGAATTTCACTTCTGTTCTGTCGTCGTAATGGGGAGGCCGCGTGCCGTCCGGATTCCCGAGGAGCAACGCGCCTATGAAGAGCGACGACGAGAACAGATGCGGGAGTGCAATCGGCGCCGGCAGGCCGCTAACACCAATTGTCCACTGATAAAGACAAATAATAACCACCGATCAAGACAATAAATGTGTGTGCGTGCCTTTCCTCACGATGACCACCGATCAAGAGAATCAATGTGTTCGTACCTTTGTTCAAAATTCTGTTTCATGTCTGTGTCGTGTGCTAAACAGCTTCGCTGGTCATCCATCTTCACAGAGTAGAATGGCTCATGATAATTTTTTTTTCGTTGCCGGTAGCCCATCTGTAACAATAGTTTATGTCAGTATCCCACCCTGTTATTGCTGGTGTTCTGAGGGAGTGTTGTAGTGTTTGTTACGGTAACTTGGACCTCATAGTCCTTGCAGTGCTCTGAAACAAACTAAGCTGCTTAGCCGCGCTGCAGACGGCCACGCCTTACACTCAGCGTCGTCCCTTGTCAGAGACCACCTCACCATTGCATTATACCCGTTGCCGTGGTTGCTTAGTGGCTATGGTGTTAGGCTGCTATGTGCGAGGTCGCGGAATCGTATCCCGGCCATGGCAGCCGCATTTCGATGGCGGTGAAATGCGAAAACACCCGTGTACTTGATTTAGGTTCACGGTAAAGAACCTCAGGTGGTCCAAATTATTGCGGAGTCACTCACTACGGTGCACCTCATAATCAGATTGAGGTTTTGGCCCGTAAAACTCCATAATTTGATTGTTGACTTTTTTTTACCACTGCGCTATACCATGCATGGTGGTCAAGGTTCCACTCAGCTTTTAGAAAGCTCCTGGCCATCGTACGGACACTTTACCCGGCAACAATATTGCTATTCCTATGCAGTGTTTTTTTATAGCGACCAGGAACAAATATCTTACTTTACATTTTTGCTTCCCTTTGATGCAAGGAAAATGTACCTAACAAGACAGGGAAGCGGGATGGCGCTGCTAAATAATCGAAAATAACGGTAGTCGATACCTTACGTCAGCAGCGCTCCGACGAGAGGAAAAGAACCCTCTCTCGCATAGAGGTCTTATGAATGTGGGGCGCATTGCAACAGTCGAGTGAGCGTGCCAAAGGGGGCTTGCCCGTAGGTCACGCCTCTGCGTTCACGTTTCGAGGGAACGCGATTGCGATTGGCTTCTGGAGGTTACACCTACTGCGGTCTCCAAAGGTCGCCTAGAGCTCGTACAACGGTAGGTCTAGTAGAGAAGCGTCGCGAGCACCGACGGCCTCAGGGCGAGCGGCTCGGTCCGATTTGCCGTGCGGGATAGCGCCAAGCTGGGCCCGAGGCGTGTTTCGCAGTCGCGGTCCTCGGCGCCGGCCCTTCCGGCTTTCCTCGTTGTACCACCGATTGGTGAGCGGTTTCCGAAGGCATCCGCGGCTGCATGGAACGGATAAATGAGAGACCTTGTTATGCTTTCGGGACTTAAGGCATCGTTTGAGTGCCGTTTGCATGCCGTTTCCTTGGAGGAATCAAGAAAACGACGGTCGCCGGAACGTTACGCGTGATTCCTCTTCGGTCACCGTGGCTACCTCTATCTGTGAATAGTCTGTACATAAACGGTGCCTTACTTCTCATCATTCTATTGCCTATTGAAAACAAAACTCGTGCACGGCGCTAAGGAACCCATATATATTAATTTTTCTATAGTGCCAAATATTACATCGAACAAACCAGGGGGGCTGTCTGAACTAAAACTTGCTACCGCACAGCAACAATGTTCAGAATAGAATTCAGCCAGGGATTTTCTTGATTTACTATGGAAGAGTTGTCCTTCTAACTTCATCAAATTGCGCAATCATCGTACACGTGAAATCACACAAGCAGAAGCCATAGGGTGATTTTGGTATATGTTCTCGACACCTGTATCATCGACACGCAAAGAATTTGCGTTTCTCGGTCTTTCGTGACGTGTCACAGGACTTGTGTTTTTGGTTATTTTTGGGACTTGTGTTTTTGGTTACCTTCCTTCGTGCAGTTGTCTTTGATAGCTATAGTTGCTATAGCTATCAAAGCTTCATCTTTTGGGCGAAACTGCTACTTTTTGTTCTTATGTTCTACGGGGGCTCAAAAGCAGTGTTGTGTACGCTGGTGTTTCTTTCTGGTCGCGGAACCCAACGAACCGCAGTAGCCCAGTGGCTGTGACATTGTGCTGCTGAACTCGAGGTCACGGGTACAATTACAACCGCGGCGGCCGCATTCCAATGGGGGCAGAATGCAAATAAACCACTCGTGCACCGTGAATTCAGGACATGTTAAAGAGCTGCTGAAAATTATTCGGCATTTTCCCATTACCGTGTAACTCATAATAAGATCTTGTTTTTGGCACATAAACCCTCAAAATTTAATTTTATATCACAGAACTACATTTACAATCGGCACTGTTGGGTGCGTCCACTGAACTTAACTTGTTACCTCGTTGATGTGCTCTCTTTAGTAGCCAATCCTTTTTTTTATTGCGATAGCAATTACATGGACACTCAAAAGCAGATTTCTGCCGTCGGCGTCGCCGTCGCCGTCGCCGTGAGGTTCCGTATGACGTCAATGGAGATGAAATCGTCGCCGCGCGCCGAACGCTGTATGTCCGAGTGAAATGGCGCGAGGGGCGCGCGCTTTCACGGGGAGTGAACGCACGGCGGAGAACAAACGCGCGTTCTGCGCCGTGCTCGCTTAAGGGCTGCAGAAGTAGGCGTCTCTTTCCTCCTTTACAATCACCATATATGTAGCTCTGGTAGAGCAAACGCGCCTTCTTCCGACGCGCGAGAGGCCGTGGGGGAGGGAAGGGAGGCGACGTTTAGCTGCGGCACCAAGTGCCTATTTATATGCCCGGCGTACCTCCAGCAGCGGGGCCCACTCCTGCAGGAGTTCCGCCGCCTGGGCCTCCCCTCTGGCAAGGAGGAAGATCTCCTCTTCCCCGGCCGACACCACCTTTCTGCACTTCGAGGCGTCGTGGAGTTCCTTGACTCGTCAGGGCTCTCCGCACGCCTCTAAGGACATTTCTACAAGCGGGAAGGCCTCACGGCCTCCCACCCCACCCCGGGCCCGACCGGCCTGGCACAACACTCCTGCAGACTCTGCAGCACACCAAGGCCTTCCATCTCGGCCTGATACGTGCCGCCTATGCCTGCCGGTTT
>NC_051156.1:27150430-27183996 GCF_013339745.2 Dermacentor silvarum
TAATCAGTTCTCGTATTCGCGTTACTAAATCGTCTGTAGATGATACAGTCGTCTGCGAATAACCTGATAGTAGAAGATAAATGTTTCCTATGACGTTAATATAGATGAGAAACAGATTGGAGCCCTGACCGAACCCTGTGGTACCCCGGATTTTACATGCGAAGGTGAAGATGAGTAACCATTTACGTAGACTGATTGACTTCGGTTGTTTAATAAATTAGCTATTCAATTTATAATCCTACTATTTATTCGTTAGCTTCATTAATAAGCGGATGTGCGGAACTTTCTCAAATGCTTTTGCAAAATCCATAAATATTGCATCTATTTTTAGTCCACCATGAATGGCTTCGTGGAGATCAGTTACCAATTCGAACAGTTGAGTTTCACAGGAACGACCACGAAGGAAACCAAGCTGATTGCTAGAGAAGAAGTTGTGATCTGCTAGAAATTTCATGACTGCGGATGATACGTGCTGTAGTAATTTACAACATATGCTTGTTAGTGAAATGGGCCTGTAGTTTGAGACAAAGGAGGCATCGCCGGATTTAAAAATGGTAATCACGCGTGCTCCAGGCGTCAGGCACGCATCCTGTATCAACTGACTGTTGAAAATAGCAACCAAGGTATAGCTGATTTGCAAGCTTTAGCAATTTTGCGCAGATGTCATCTGGTCGGGGTGCCGAATTAACTGGTAGACGATCTAGAGCGGCTTCTACACCTTCGCGAGTTCATTAAAGTATTTAAGCTGAAGAAGTTCAGATCTGGCGGCACTGGTTCTTGCGATGTGAAAACCGAACAGAAAAAAGAGTAACTCTTCCGCAACACAGGACTGCAGTCTTTCGTTATTGACTTAAGGGAGAATGATGGTTTCGCATTTACTACTTGCCAAAATTACTTACACTAATTGTTTTTTAACACTTGTGATAAGTCGTAATTGTAAAACATTTCCTTCGCTGCTTCAATTTCTACTTTGCAACATCGTGCCTGTTCGAGATAACATTCCCAATCGTCGGCAGAGGTCGAATGCTTTGCCTTTGAGTACATTCTTTTTTTCTTATTAATGCACCGCTAACCTGTGTTGTAAACCCCGTGTTTTTATTTGAAGATGTGATAGTAATTTATGGAACATATCTTTAGTTTAGTAAGCGTCCTTTGAAAGATCTGCCAATTTTCGTTTGCATCACACCCGGAAATGGCCATTAAAAACTGCGTAGAAAATGATAGTAGGTCATTATTAGTACGCATAGTGTAATCGTATAAGGTTTTATTTGCATTATAAGGTTTTTTATATTTTATGGCGTACTCGCAGTGGATAACATTGTGGTCACTCATGCAGTCAAGGACGCGTACATACATACTTTGTGAATCTGTGGTCCGTACAAGACCTATGATCTTAAACTACCGCATTATATATCTAAAAGAACCGATCATGACCTTAAAATTCGAGAATACCGGACTAGGACGAAGCTCTATGCTAATTGCTTTTTTGCTCGAACTGTAACAGAGTGGAATCAATTGTCTTGTGACCAGTGTGCTGTGTTAATAAACATTTGTTTTTTTCCAAGTTGTAGCCCCCCTGTTTACACGCCTTTGTGCAAAGCGGGGTATCTCTGAATAAACAAAAATAAAGAACTCAAACACTACGCGTAGGACATGATACCATTTGGCTCAAACTAAACAAAGAAAGAACATCAATAAACGACCTACATTCATGCCTTCTTGCGCCCTCGACGGGTTTGCATGTTGGCCAGTCGATTCCGGGACAGTTAAAGTCGCCTGGAATTATTATTTCCGATGACGGATACCCGCTTTGTATAATGCTTAAAGAATCACGAAAGTCAGCCGAAGAACCTGGTGGAAGATAGCAAACCCCGATAACGCAATTTACAGACCGCGATAAATGGAGTGCGATCCACAATATTTCCAGCACGGGGAAAATGTCAACAAGATGCGCACTGAACTTCTTATTTACAGAAATTATGACGTCACCGCCTCGAGATGTGGTTCTGCCTTTCTAAACAAGGAAAAACTATTCGAAAGCCATAGTTCGCTGTCAGCTACATCACAGCACAGGCTAGTTTTGGTACCAGGGACTATGCCCGCGGAAAAGTATTCAGTAAAGGCTTGCGGATGATCTTGTTGGTTTAGTAGAGTTCGGAAATTTGATACTATGATTGACAAGGTGTTATTCGAAGGGGTTGGTTCATTCATTTGTTCTACGTGTGTGGTGGTCTGAGAGAACTACCACCTTATTCGCTGAGGAATCAAACGTATAGTGCTTATCGGCAAGAATTAGTTTATGAAAAACTAGCTTGAATTTTTCGTTGGGGTGGCGGTTAGTCCGAGCAAAATCTCGGAGTTTATTTATGATGAGCCGCAAGCGCGGTGTCTTCTTCTACCCATACCCGAGCAGATGCAACGTCTTTAAGCTTGAACGCATCCTCAGGGTATTGTTTTTATCCTTAAAGTTTAGAAACTACACAATTATATGGCGATTATGTCCCAATCTATGAGCCCTTTCAATACCACTAGGCTGAATGCCGATTGTTTTTGTTATAAACTCTGTAATTAGTTTTTCCGGGTCATTCCATTTCTCAGTTCTTTCATCGAGAATGCCCTTGAATATAAGGTTGTTCCGCCGCATTCGGTTGTTCAGATCATCCACAACAATATTGGCATGTTCAATTTGTTTCAGTTGAATGGTTCGAACCTGATTTCGAGTTTCCTGCACAAGCGTGCCCACTGTGGATACATCTTTGTGAACGCTGTCTACCGTTTCTAGGGGCTGCTCAATTTGTGACAACCGTCTTTTGACATCTGTAATATTCGACTGGATGGCCTTGAGCTTGACGGACACGTCTTCTGAGATTTTTCATTAGCCGCATAAAGTTGTTTGAGAAGATTCATAATTTGATCTACCTTGTCAGGACCTGGGTTTGTTTCGACGTCCCCTGCACAGATGATCAGGTGCGCGACACAGAATAAAACTACGAACAATCGCACCCCAGCCATCCATGTCCGGCACACCGATGCTGGCGGTAGCCACACGGGTGAGCGGGATTTAGTGACTCTACTAAGCGTGACAAAACAGCTGATCCTGGTGCGGTAGTACATACATCAATGCCCATCACTGTTTCAAATCATACAGAGTTTTGGAGTCACAATTCGGGTTCCAAGCCAAATAGGAATCCTTCGCGCTGCTATGACGTCGATGAAAAACCAACTGGTCCAATCGTTCACCTTACTGGGAGACTTAAAACTGAGTTTATTGGTAAAACGGCAAGTCCTTGCATATTGCAGCCAGCTTGTCCTGATATTATTCCGGATACAAGGAAACAGGGGTAGGTAAACAACAGCACGATCTACATTCTCCTTTAAGCGTGGAGCATAATTCGGCGCCTTTCTTAAGTGACAGGTTCATTGTAGGGTAGATAGCACACCCCCTCCCCTCTCCTGCTCGATTATCCTACGCCATATCCATATGTGTCTTGAAATAACTACCAGTTTCACAGTGTTAGCCCACTTTTGACCAGTGCATAGTACGAATGGGCCCAGCTAACAACCCCATCAAAGATTATAATTGCACTATTTCCTACGAGTCACTTTTAAATATTCTGCGTAGCGCAGAAAAAGTTGTCGCAGTTTCACCTGAAAGGCGAAGCATCAATTGCGATAGCAAATTTGAAGAGAGCTATACGGAGTAATGATAGCAGCTTTATCAGCTGTATAAACTTGGACATGCAGCAGCACCGGCAACACGCAGAACTGTTGTCGACGCCGCCGGCGCTTTGCCCGCGTTCGCTCAAAATGCGTGCGGCGTTGGTGACTGTTGCCGGAGCCTCTGATATAAATAGGCACTTGGTGCCGCAGCTAAACGTCGCCTCCCTTCCCTGCCCCTCCCCCCCTACCCCACAGCCTTTCGCGCGTCGGAAGAAGGTAAGTTTACTCTACATATATGGTGATTGTAGAGGAGGAAAGAGACGCCTACTTCTGCAGCCCTTAAGGGAGCACAGCGCAGAACGCGCGTTTGTTCTCCGCCGTGCGTTCACTCCCCGTGAAAGCGCGCGTCCCTCGCGCTCTTTCACTCGCACATACAGCGTTCGGCGGCGCGCGGCGGTGGCGCTGAGCCGTGCTCCCTCAAGGGCTGCAGAAGATAGCGCCAACCTTTCCCTTTCCCTCAAGAACCACTTATCATATCGCGCGGCGACGATTTCATCTCCATTGACGTCATACGGAACCTCACGGCGACGGCGACGGCAGAAATCTGCTTTTGAGTGTCCATATAATTGCTATCGCAATAAAACAAACTCGTATTGCATGGTCCAAGACGCGACTACTCTACCTGAAATATCTGTGACGCCAAATTTAAAGTCACAAAAGACTTACCTAATGGGATTCCGCGCGACGCAAAAAGTGATATACATTCTGGACAACATCACTCCGAAAATTTAAATAGCGAGCGGTCTCGAGATCTGACTGGATGACCATGTCGTAGAAAGGAACGTTTACTATTAAATAAGAAAGCAATCCGTATGGTGCTTTCGGCGTAGATTAAGTTGATTGTTTCTCTCCTCAACAGAGGACCTAATCGTTTCATTAACGTAACTACTGAGAAATGCAGTCCAGCAAGGCAGGTTTTAACGCGATAGGATTAAGGGCACCGTGTCGCACAAAATCCCGCGTCGGTGTCGGCATCGTCCGTGGCGGAAAAAATCATCCACAACCACCGAATCCGCAAGGTGTGAGTGCAGGAGGAAGTCATCCCGAACCATCCCGACCCCGGAGGCCCTTCTTTGTGGTGCAGGCTTTTGGTGAACAAAAATTGAATTTCGCACAGTGAAATCCGTCAGAAAAATGATAAGTAAAACTTAAGCACAACCTGCAGACATGGTGGCGTAGGACTGTTATTTCAATGTGCGAGAAAACATAATCAAGTGCGGACGGCTGAATATCGGCTCCCGCTTTGTTAAATGTTTTCGGCAGGTTCTTTTGGCTGCCACGTTAGACATTTCCATCATTCGACCCGGTTTGTCGCAAGGAATCGGAGGACACCGAACTTTCACCGGTGGGTGCTTTTGTGACTTTTCTCCGAGCTGTTTTCTGGTGGACCACGCTGGCGCGCCGCTAAACCTAACGCGCTCAGCCTAACGGCGGAGCGGTCGCCGCTCGGCGAGACGCTCGCTTGAGACGCTCGGCGAGTCGCGGCGAGAAGCGGTGCTATGGCCTCCAATCCAAGCGTGGTGATTGTTGAAGGCATGGATATTACCCCGGAGGACGCGGAGTGCTCAGGCTGGGTAACAGCGCTGGGCAAAAGGAAGAAGAAGAAGAGCGGGCCGGCCGAGCCAAGGATGCCGGGGCCCGAAGCGAAGCAAAAAGGCGAGAAACGCGGCCGCCGCACGGCCGCACCACGGAGCGCGTTGAAGCGTATCGTGGACGCCTCGAGGCTCCCCAGACTACCGAGGGATCAATTCAAGATCATCGTCCGACCTCGAGGGGGGCTGGACTTGAAAAAGTCGGATTTGATACAACTCGCACGGGCGCTGGCCATGGCGGCGGCCCTGGCGCCGGAACAAGTGCGGGATGACACGGTGTGCCCCAATGGCATCCAGAACATTCTAGTTCTTTCCACGCCGCATGAGGCGAATGCGCGCGCCTACGCCAGGATCCAGAGGATCCACACGAAGGAGGGCCCCTTCGACGTGGCAGCATACATTGCGGCATCGGATGACACCTGCAAGGGAGTGGTGCGGGGGGTGGACCCCGGGATAAGCGACGCCGATCTAAAGGCGCTCATCGTCAACCACCGAAACCCCGAGGCATTGGAAGTACGCAGAATCAAGAAGACCCCCACGATCGTTGTGCTCTTTGAAGGACAAAGGGTGCCGAATCACGTGGTCTGCGGGACAGTCATGTTGCCTTGCGCCCTGTATCGCAGGCAAGTAGACGTTTGCTACACGTGTGGAGAGCTCGGCCATAGAGCAGACGTCTGCCCTAACGGCGAGGACAAAAGGAAATGCCGCGGTTGCGACATGGTTTCCCCACCAGAAGATCATCAGTGTGACCCAAAGTGCGCCATCTGCGGAGGCGCACACCCGACGGCGGACCGCAGATGCAGCCAGCGCTTCCAGGTGCCGTACATCGTGCGTCGGAGGCGGCGGCGCCGGCGGCGCGCCCGGGAGGCGCAAGTAGCTGCAGCATCACGTGATGCCAGCGTGGCAAGCGTGTCCCATTCCCGGGGCCGGTCGGCAACGAGAGGGCGCTCCCGATCCAGGGAGCGCTCCTGCAGCAGAGTGCGCTCCCGATCCAGGGGGCACCCCGTCAGCAGAGAGCGCTCCAGTTCCAGGGGGCGCTCGCGCTCCAGTGTTCGCATCCAGAAGGGGCCTACCTGGGTGGACAAGGTCACGGCGACGACTACTGGAAAGAAGGTAACGCATGGTACACTGCCAGAGCAGACGGAGGATCCGCGTCTTGAGGCTTTAAAGCAGGAAAACGCGCAGCTCAAGGCGGAAATGCGTAAGTTGAGGGAAGACCTCGAATTGATTCGGAGAGCTCAGAACGGTCATGGCAGCACGTCGCCCGCACCCGCACTAAAACCAGTGCTAGGTCAGGCAAAGCGTAAAGCGCCCCCTCCCGAGTCGACTGAAGCTGCGGCGGAGCTGATGGAGGAGGCGCCCGCGTCCGCTTCCACCCCCGCCGCGACCACCGCGAAAGAATCGCTTGCGGAAGTCCTCGATCGATTAGCGGAGGCGATTAGAACACAGTCCGGAGCTATCGAGCAACAATCCGAGACCATCAAGAAACAGTCTGAGGCCATTGCTACCCTCAACCGCAGAATGGGGATAATGGAGGCTAAAGTAGCTGACGTAACCAGACTGAAGGTGGTCGGTAAGGTTAAGAAAACACAGCAGAATTCCGAAGCGTTGGGCAAGTGCACAGCGCTCAAGGGGATTCTAAATTAATAAAGTCAAAATGGCGGACAACACAGACAGATTATTTGTGTGGCAATGGAACTGCGCCAGCTTCCAGAGGCGAAAGGCCGCGCTACAGCAGTTTGTGAAAACACAAGCGGACAAACCGCACGTCCTGCTCCTACAGGAGACCCTTTGTGAGGAGGCGACCTTCTCTGGTTACCGCGTTGTCTCGACGAGAGGAGACCATAGGAGAGGGGTAATTACGATGGTTAAGAAGGCAATTTCCTTCCAGGAGCACGAGATCACAATAGGCAGAGCTGATGCCAGCACTAGATTGGAAGCGCAGCTGGTTGAGATAATCCCTAGTGGCAGGATCAAACAGAGCATATTCGTCCTCAATGTGTACAGCCCTCCGACAGATAAGAGGCAAAGTTTTCGCGGACTCCTAGGCAGAGCAGTCGCCATAGCGGGTGACAGCCCTCTGATAGTGGCAGGAGACTTCAATGCCCCCCACATGGCCTGGGGGTATGATAGACAAACGGCGAAGGGAGTGAACTTAGTCAGCACAGCAGAAGACTGCGCGTTGACCCTAGTGGCGGATCCCCGCTTTCCGACGAGGATAGGCACCTCGGTCTCGAGAGACACGATGCCAGATTTGGCCTTTGTTAGAAACATTGACGCAGCCTGGACTAACTTGCAGGAAAATCTAGGGAGCGACCATCACATTGTAGCGTTATCAATCAGGATCAGAGCGGCCCCACTTAGGATATCAAAGTACGTTGATTGGGATCTCTTCAGAAAGATACGGGACGAGGATGAGTCGGAGTACAGTGCACTGGAAGATCTACTCGCGCAGGTCAAGAGAGACGTTGAAAGGGCCACCAAAGAAATATCCACGGACCTCGAGACCCCCAGGATGGATGCGCGCTTGGCGCATCTCCTGGAGGCCAAGAGGTCTGTGCTGGAGAGGTGGAAAACGCAAAGGCTAAACCGCAGGCTGAGAAAGAAGATCGCGGAGCTTAATCGCAGCATAGAGGCACACTGTCTGGAGCTCAACAGACAACAATGGAACGAAGCCTGCTCCGCAGCAGACGGGCGAATGCGCACGGGGGGGAAATGGAACCTACTTAAGCACCTGCTCGATGATAAACAGACCAAGGGTAACCAGAGGCTCGCCGTAGATAGGCTAGTGCATAAGCAAAAAGAGGGGGGTCATTCTGATGCGTCCCTTCTCCGCGATCTGGCACGGAAGTATCTTCCGATAGGGAAGGAGGAATTACAGGAATGCCCTCAATACGTGGGGAAGGACGCACCAAAGCTCGATGATTCGTTTTCGGAGGCAGATATCAGGGAGGTCCTCCACAATCTCAATGGCAGGTCGGCCCCTGGGCCGGATGGCATAACCAACCGGGTCTTGAGGAACCTAGACGACCGGTCCATTAGCACCATTACGAAGGAAATCAACAGGGTATGGGAGGAAGGTAATGTTCCGGACTCGTGGAAGCAGGCGACGGTGGTACTGATTCCTAAGCCTGGAAAGCCCCAAGCCTGGACAACCTCCGGCCCATTTCACTCACGTCATGTTTAGGTAAAGTTGCCGAGCACGCTATACACAATAGGATCTCAAAACACATAGAGCGCGAGGGTTTGTTCCCGTACAATATAGTAGGGTTTAGACCATCACTTTCTACGCAAGACGTCATGCTACTGCTTAAAAGACAGGTTATTGACAACAGGACTAGAGACGTCAGGGGAATTCTCGCACTAGATTTGACCAAAGCCTTCGACACCGTGTCGCACGACTTCATCTTAAATGAGATTTCTGCATTGAACTTGGGAGGTAGATTTTTCGCGTTTGTGGAGTCCTTCCTGAGGGGCAGGACGGCGGTCGTCAAAGTGGGGCAGACCAAATCAGAACCATTCGCGCTAGGAAACAGAGGCACACCACAAGGGGCGGTGATCTCGCCCCTCCTGTTTAACATTGCAATGCACGGGCTCTCGAAGCGGCTGGCCGCCGTGCCAAATGTGGGACACGCGCTGTACGCCGATGACATTACGATCTGGTGCCCGGGAGGCTCGGAGGCGGCTGTGGAACAGGCGCTCCAGGAGGCCTTGGATGTGACCGAGTCCTTTCTGGAGGGCACGGGTCTCCGACTCTCCCCGACCAAGTCAGAGCTCATGTTATACAGACCGGCAAGGCAGGGGGTTCGGGGGCTCGTGCCGCTCGAGCAGATCCCCATAGATGTGTACACGCGGGACGGCCAGAAGATCCCCAGGGTGAATTCGATCAGAATTCTAGGATTGTTGCTCGATGCCAGGGGCTGTAATGCCAAAACCATTGCGCATCTGACCGCCAAAACCGAGAATATCCTCAGATTAATCATGAGAGTCTCCAATAAGAAGGGGGGCCTAGGCGAGGACAACCTACTTAGGGCGCATCACGCTTTTCTTATGAGCCACATCAACTATGTGGTTTCGGCCCTGCAGTGGACTAAGACTGAAAGGGACAAGCTTGATACGTTGATGCGGAAAAGCGTCAAGAAGGTACTGGGTATTCCGGTCACGGCGAGCACGGACAGGCTAATGCAGCTCGGCGTTCATAACACCACCCTCGAACTAATAGAGGCGCAACAAGCGGCGCAGATCACGAGGCTTTCGGGCTCCAGCGCGGGTAGGCGCCTCTTGGATGCGGCGGGCTTGCGGCCGCGTTACAGTCACAGTGAGGCGGTTCAGCTGGACGAGAGCTCCAGAGGGACCTACGTCGTCGGTCCCTTCCCTAGAAACGTTCATCCACAGCATAATGCGGGCAGGCGAGCAGCTCGTGCCAGGACGATTTTAAAGACAACGGTCGGCCTGGAAACCTTCGTGGACGCAGCTCAATATGGGCGCTCCGGTAAATTCGCGGTCACTGCGGTCAGCGAGAAGGGCGAGCTCCTATCTGCGGCCTCGGTAGGCGCTGTCACGGCCGACGTGGCAGAGCAGGTGGCGGTAGCGCTGGCGATGCAGGATTTTAAAAGGCCGTATATCTACACTGACTCACGCGCGGCCGTCAGGGCTTTCGCTTCGGGAATGGTTGCGAGACAGGCGGAGGCGCTTCTGAAGAGCAAGTCAAGAACTTATTCTGACCCCGTGCATTACATTACGTGGTTCCCCGCTCACATGGGTGACAACGTGCTGCCGGGCCGTCCGAATCCCAATGAGATTGCTCACCGCCGTGCGCGAGAATTCACGCGCCGCGACGGCGGTGAGGCTTCATTGGATCCGGAGGAGCTCGGCCACAGCGACCCGTTATTAACATTTCATGAAATCGTCTCCCACTATAAAGAGGAACGCAGGCGCTTCCCGCCTCCACACCCAAATCTATGTCGAGCTCAATCAATCACGCTTAGGATGCTTCAGACGAGGTCATATCCCTCGCGAGGTTTCCTAAGCAGGATTAATACGGAAATTGACCCACAGTGCCCGGATTGTGGGGAGGTGTTTAGCACTCTAGCACATATGCTCTGGCAGTGTCCTGCGTTACGGGATACGTCACTCACCAGCGAACAGGACTGGGACGAGGCCATCTCAAGTACGGAACTCAAGTTCCAGTCCATGGCCGTCCAGAGGGCCCGTGAAAGAGCGGAGAGGCTTGGCCTCCCGATTCCGACATGGGAGCAGCCAGCGGCGAGCCGGGGGCCCCAGCGGGTCTCCACCGGCTAGTCCCTCAGGACCTCAATAAAAGTTCATTGTCTGTCTGTCTGTAACGAGGAACCTCAAACACAAACCTCTTTTCTCAGCATTTCTACCATAAAAACACCAGCTCACTCGGGTAGCCTACTTGCGAAAATCTTATCCAGATGGTGCTGGCATCCTCGGCATGTCAAAAATGCATTTAGGACACTCGCGTGCGTTGGGGGAATAGCAAACATATAATAAAATAGTAAAAAAATAAATGTCCTAGGGGTGACTTTAATATAAGACGACTTATATTGCCCCTGCAAAAGCGTCTTCCCAGCGATGCATTTCTGTTTAAAAGTGAAGCCGACCTTAAGGGGATGGGTGTAAGCCTGGTCTTTGTAAGCTGGCTTTGCCACGTTATCTGTTGCAATGAATGAAGCCTAGTTGCCGGAGGCGAACGATGCGATGCGAACGGGTCCCGATAACGCTATCGCGTTCTACTCTTAATGACGAAGCTTAAGCGTCCTCCAATTTTTTCTCTCTGCCAGGCGCAAGTTGGAACGAGCTAGCGCAAGCCAGGGGTAATTGGAGACACAGGCCTTCGTCCTGCAGTGGACATAGGCTGACAATGATGATTGGCCAGAACATCGCAGACGGTGCGCTGTGTCACAGGTCGGAACAAGCCAAGGCCCTTTCTGCTGGTTCGCCGTGCTACGCGCACCTCGCTGTGCGGTCACCACTGCTGATGCAATCTATTTCTGGGCTTACCCCCGTATCCTCGAAGCTCCGCCGTACAGGTTCCGCCATATTGTGTCGCGCTATGACGGAAGTTAGCTTCTGCACTGGCAGTGTAAACATTTCTCATTCGCGCGGTTTGTACGATTACGTGCGTTGCATCTCACCTTAAAAACGGCGGTTTAACGCTTACAGTACTAGAATAAGTTTCGAGCCCAGCAGATAACTAGTCGTTTTTGCCGCGCTTTCGCTTACGCTAAGACATTTCTTTCAAACACAACGTTGACGCATATGCTGTTCACTCTTAAAGGTTGTCCTTCAAAAAGACTAACACAACTTTTGACCGTAAAGCGTTAGCTACGTCATGCCGTTCAAAGATCAAGGACAAAGCAAGGTGGAAAAATATGGCAGCGTTATTTCTGACGGTACTACATTATTCATCGAGATACAAATCGTGAGTGTGAAAGTTAAGAATAATAAAGAACACGTGGTCGGAAACAGTCTTACATAAGCAGAGACAGGCTATGCGAGTGTCAAAAAGCAAGCTTGAGGTGGCGGTTTCGATTACGCCCGTGGCTGCCGAATCTCGAACGGGGCAGCATGCAAGAACGCTCGTGTACTTAGATTTAGGTGCAGGTTACAGAACCCAAGGCGGTCAAAATTATTTCCAAGTCTTTCCCTACACATAATAATCAGATCGTAGTATGGCTCGTAAAACCGCAGAATTTATTCTTTTTTAATAAGTGAAAATCAATAGCACTATAAATATAGTGCAGAAATATTTAGCTGAAATGCACATCTGCCTTAGTTCAGTTATGCAACGACCCACAATGAGCACAGGAATTTGAGAAAGCGAAACATAGTGGCACATCTCACTAAAAGAGAGGAAATGTTTATTGCCAAAATATACGGCGTGATCATCTTAAAGCTTTACGGAATTATTCGCCTGATGCAGATCAATCAATCAATCAATCAATCAAAGCAACTTTATTTCGCAAGGCGAAAAAGGTGGCCGAAGAAAAAGCTGCTACACTGCAGCTTGACTGGGCTCCAGCCACCCATCAGCAATGGAGACGAAACACATTTAGCATTTCTAAACCTTCATGAAAAGCATTGTGCCGGACATATCCAAGATTACATTACAATCAAACACGCGTCTCTAAGGACATGTAGAAAGTAAAAACGAAATAGAAAGGCTAAGTACTCATAATATGCATACATAATACAATGGCGAGACGCACACAAAAAACAATTTTAGTAATATTTTTATTGCGTGAATAAACTTCTTATGCCCTTCATCGTTAACGTTTTGATGTCAATATTCAATATGTCATAGTGATTTAATGTCGTTGGCAATGTATGCCGAATGCTCTGTCGGCCGTACTGTGTGCGCGAAAAACGAACGTGCTATGGTGGCTGATAGCGAAAAGGATAGGTTGTCGGGGTGTGCTCAAGTTGTGCAATATCGAGAAAAGCATCTAATCTGCCCTGAACTGCTTTCTTATATGAACACAGTAGAGTGTAAGTGTACAAATCTCCAACTTTATGAATTTTATGTGTTTCAAAAAGAGGCGCGGTGTGTTCTAAATAAGGAGCACTTGATACCGCGCGGACTGCCCTTTTTTGTATTAAAACGAGTTTGCGTAGATTCTCAGCTGTAGTGTTAGCCCAAACTAGCACAAAACAACACAAATAAGAACTAAACAGGGCATCATAAAGCAATCTTCTAATTGCCACCGGGAGATCTTGTGGGCACCTATTCATTATGCCCACTGTTTTGCTTAAATTAAGCAATAATGACTGAATGTGCTGGTTCCAGGACATATGTTCATTAAATATAATGCCAATTGTTTTTACACATTTTCATTCGAAACATTGAACTGGGCCAATCATAAGGGAATCAGGTACCTTAACCAATGTTCCTAACGCACGAAACAACACACACTTTGTTTTCGATTCATTCAGTGTCAAACAATTTGTCTTGCACCATTCGTTTGCTCTAGCACAATACGCCTCGACAGTAATGTGCACTAGGTCTTTTCCCGCAAAAAACACAGAGAAATCATCTGCGTAGATCACAAATTTGCAAGTTTTATTTATTTGTACTATATCATTGATATAAAATAGGAAAAAGATAGGCCCCAAAATACTTCCTTGCGGCACCCCTGATACCATCTTTGTCATGCGCGATCTGCCTATTTCAGTATATTGTGATCGACCCGTGAGATATGAACGAATTAATTCCAGCGCTACTCCTCTAAATCCATAGCGTTCCATTTTATCTAACAAAATGGTGTGATTCACACGGTCAAAAGCTTTACGGAAATCCAAGTATAGTCCGAGTGTCATCAATTTATTTTCTATGTTCCCTAAAATAATTTCTTTTTGCAGTAAAAGAGCACTCTGTGCGGAACGACGTTTCCCATACCCATATTGATGACTTGTTATAAGGTTATGTTTGCTACAGAAACTGTCAATTCGTGCATTAATCACCTTTTCAAGCCCTTTCGAGAACAGGTAAAATTGAGACTGGACTGTAGTAAGAAAAAGTGTTTTTATCTCCACCTTTATCGATTACGGTTACCTTAGCTACCTGCATGTTATTAGGAAAAATACCAGTAGAAATTGCGATATTAAAGATATGCGAAATGACAGGGGCGATCTCACTTAACACATACTTAATGGGCTTAATTTGCAAGTCATCGGCATCTCGACTATGGCTATTCTTAAGGCCCTCGAAAACCCTTTTAACTTCTGCGATCGAAGTAGGCTGAAGGAAGAAAGAATGCGGAGTTCTAGGGATACACGCAGCACATACATAAGTGTTCTCTGTGTTACCTATATGCGCAAAAAAGTCATTAAAGCGGTTCGCAAGTTCTTCTCCTTTAAATACAGTATTATCAGCGACAAGGTGATCAATACAGTTTGACATAGGCTTTCGGCTTAAGATTGTATTTAATTTCTTCCAAAGAATATCACTGTTATGCAGGCAGTCATTATACAAAATACGTCTGCAGTATTCTTCCTTCGACTTCCTAAATGCCTTGGTAAGCTGATTTCTAAATGACTTAAATTCTATAAACTTCCTGTGGTCACGAGACTGAAAAAACGCCTGCAACATTTTGTCTTTGGTTTTAATAATCTTCAGCAGGTGTCGAGTAATCCAAGGTTTCCTTGATTTTTTACTCTTACGAAAAGCTTTCATTGGAAAAGAGGCATAATAGCACTGTTTGAAAAGATCTAGGAATTTATCATAGGACGCATTTGCATCTGTAATCGTCAGTACTTCTGGCGTTCTGAGAACGTCAGCGTTATGGCTGACGTTCTCTAGGAAATTTTCTAACGTGAATGTTCAAATATCGCGATACTCTATTTCTGCAGCTTCTCGTTTCTCGATTGGATGCAGTCTCTCCATCAATAATACAATGGGCAAATGATTGCTCAAATCGGAGCTTAGGACTTTGGAGGTAAGTTTTTCGGCACGAGAGTTGGTGATATATATAGTAGAGATGTGCACGAAGTCGTAATTCGTGTTGGAGATGCTATTTCATTTCAAAAACCATTGCATTGTAAAATCAGTAGTAAATCTATGGCAGGTCTGGAGTCACTTAAGATATCAATATTGAAATCACCACCTAGTGTTAGCGTGTATCCATTTTCATTTGCATGTGAAAACAAATTGCTAAGAAAAATAAGAAATGCTGGAATACTGCCATTTGGTGGTCTATACACAACGCCAAACATGTTTTTACCGTTTCTAATGCACAAAATTTCGTAGCCTAAAGTGGTCGTAGTAAAATCGTTCAATAATTGGAAGCCTGGAAGATTTATCTGCAATGACACACCACCACCACGTCTGTTCCGCCGATTCAAATAGAAATGGCTACAACCCGGGAGCACAAAATGCTCAGAATCCTCGCTGTACCATGTCTCGGTAAACATCAGCACATCAAAATGAGTACCACAGGAATCCAAGAGAAGCAGTAGGTCGTCCCGTTTAGGCAAGACAGACCTTGCATTTAAGTAAAAAAGTTTCAACCATTTTCTTGCCTTCTTTATTCTTATGATATGCGCAAGTTCTTCTGGGGCAATGCTGTTTTCAGCCATGACCCCCTAGAGTGCTGACGTCTGCATACCTAGGCGTAAAAGCCTCACTCAAGTGTCTGTGCTAATAATTTTATCAATCTCGCTCTCACGCTGAATCGACAGTACGGAAGACGTGTCGGTGCGGCGCGCGAAAATGGACCCATTTTTTTTGTCCACATGTACTTCCATGCGCAAGCTCGCTTTCGCGCGATGCTCGCTCCGAGCAGCTTTTTCACAAATGGACAAAGATGCTCATTTATGTAGATGGGCGAGTCCTCTCGCGCACCTTGCGCTTCTTGGGAAGATGAAGTGAAGCCCAGAGTTGCATTGGTTAGTCTTTTCTTTCGTGCTTTTTCTAGCACCGGGTCACGCTTATCATGTCTTTGAAACTGCACGATTAGGTTTTGTTTGTCGTATTTTGTGGGTACTCTGTGGCACACATCAATGTCAGTATGAGATATGGGCACACCTATAGCATCGCCTCTTTTTCAGGATGTCAGGAAGGCTTTCATGTGGTTCCTGCAGAACCCCTTAGATTTCCAGGTTTTTGTTTCGCGAGTATTGTTCCGCTTTTACAAGACTCGTTTGACATTCAAGCAGGCCCTCTTCAAGCAAGTTGAGTATTTGCGGAAGTGTTTCATTTTCTTTCTTCAAGAAGCTGTTTTCAGCAACTGTAGCTGCTGCCTGACGGTTGGAGCCTTCGAAGCTCTTGCTGATAAATTCCATGCTTTGTTTCATTTCTGCCAACTCAGCACGTACACTGCGTTCCTCCGTACGCATGCTCCTATCGATTTCTTCCTTAAATGACTTCAATTCGGATTTAAGCTCGTCCTTTAGATCCTGAAAAAGCTTCACGAACTCTTTCGTCATACTGAAATCAGAGGGGCAAATCCAGAAGCAAAGCAACGATCATGCAGTCTTATTTTTGGCAGCAGTGACAGCAGAATAGCACGATAGAGAATAACACAACCGAAGATGAAGACAACAAAGTTCTAACCGGCAATGTGCGGAAGATGTGATTAGGTACAGCAGGTATCGCCGTAACCACTGCCAGGGCCGCATCCAGGAAATGCGTTGAATTTATATATGCAGGAGCGAACATGTGGTTGAGCCAACAAGTGATCTGTCTTGATGACTAGGTGCGCAGTTCATAATTCTAGTAATTCATAACATAATTCTAGTCATTTAGATGGATTACTCAGATAGGCGGACATTACTTGCACAAGAAATCAAAGCACATATTCAAATAATTAAAAAAACACTAATTCTTAATTAATTGCATTACGGCACATTGCACATTATTATTACGGCACATTTCACATACAATTAAAGGCTTGCATATATTCTCTGAATTTGCTCATTAGCTCCAGGTTACACTGGTTGTAAACTAAACCTGCCTGTACGCGTAGTGCACTGCCTATACAGACTAAAACCCCTTGATGTTAGAAAGTAGCGACACGCTTTGATCTACGCCGCAACAACCTCGCCGGCGCGGTCAACCTCCTCCTTTTCTCCCCCTCTTTCGCGGAGGCAGCGCATCCGCCACGCTGAATGGCTGCGGCGCACGATCACCCGTCAGGTGACCCTGACGTCACGAAAACGGCGCGAAACTTGCTTTCGCGCGCCTTCAGTTTCTCCCGCTCGCCATGCGCTGTCCAAGTGGTGGTTGCCCTGCCGCTCCGAACGTGCGTTTACTTGTTTTCCCGTCTTTCCGTAAGAATCTGAGCTTCGTTTTCTGTGGAAATGCCTTGCTGCTGCGCGTTTCAATGCAGCAGCTGGTCAGAGAAAGCGCTAGCATTATTTTCTATTTGCCGAGGGGAACGGAATGTCGTTGGCCGGTTCCGTGGCTCCATAACATCGTGAGAAAGGATTTCGCGCTTTCTAAGCACGTCGTTCTTTGCGAGGTGAATCGTACAGCTTTCCTTATATTCGTAGGTGAAGTTGAATGGAGATATTATCGCTCTTTGCACAGCCGGAATCTTTGTTCAGTCAATACAGAACACCTATAACTGTGCATATAGTTTTTTTTTTCCAAGTGGGTCGCTTAACTTTTTTGTTGACTCTTCGTCCAGTGACAAAGCTTTTTTGTGTTCTCGCGCGTGCGTTTGTTTTCAAATGCATGTAATTTATAAGTTAATGGCTGTAACTCCTATTCTGTAATGGTGTGTGCGTGCGTGCGTGCGTATATATATATATATATATATATATATATATATATATATATATGTGTGTGTGTGTGTGTGTGTGTGTGTGTGCGTGTGTGTGTGTGTGTGTGTGCGTGCGTGCGTGTATGCATGTGTGTGTATGTGTGATGTGTTTTGTCACCAATCTCGGGGGCGTGCAGGTGTTAGAGGAGATGGAGAAGGCAGGCGCATAGCAACACAGCAAAAGGATTTTTAATTACGCACGAACCCAAGACCCGAACGAAAGGAAACAAAAATAAACAAGCACACTAAGCACCGCGGGGACAATACTAGCTTAGTTACAACCTAAAGCCTAATATATTAAGAATGTTCCTATTTGTGCCTACACTCGTCTGTGGCGGCTAATCCACCAAAGTCAGGGAACCTTGTATTAACGCCGAGACGCGGCGAATAAGAGTCACCTTGTTGTGTTCGTCGTTGCACGTTTGTCCAAGTCCGAAGCTCGTCGGCCCTTTCTCTCCGAGTTCAGCGTTCTTGTCGATTCCGCAGACGTCTGTACCTCGCTGTCGTCGCGTCGTCTCTTTTGTAGGTGTTTAGTTCATCAGTGCTCCGTCGGTGGCGAGCTCCTCAGCTCGTCATTGATGGCGTTCGCCGTAGCTTAGGCCCACCTGCCTAGGCCTAGCGTCGGGATGCGTCGCAACTTCTTCAGGAGTGCCAACGTGTCGTCCCGAGGAGATTCGAACGTGCCGGTCTGCCGTAGAAGGGGGATCCTCTCTGGGGTGCCTGGTCCTGCCGTGAGAAGCTGCAGCCCGTCCAGGAGCCTCGCCCGAACTTGCCGAGGTCGACGGCCACACCTTGGACGGCCAGCGTCGCGGACTCAACCAGACCCCCAAGTCTCCCGTCGCCAGAACATAGCTGGAGATGCGACCTTCCTGACCCGGTGCCACGTTGAAACTCAACGGACAGCGCCGTTTATCCCTCGACTATGCCTCGGCTCGTGCGCCTCGCGCGCTCGCGCCGTTCGGAACCCCGTGTTTCTCGTGCTCCTTTTCTTTTTCGCGCCACCGGCGGCCTCTTACATATGACAGTATGTGTGTACGTGTGTGCATGTAGGTGTATGTATGTATCTGCGAGTACGTGTGTGCGCGTGTCTGTGTGTGTGCGCGCCAAGGAGAAATACTTTGCAGTTAACGGGGTATTTTTTTTCTAACCATTTATCGGTCCAGTCCGCAACCTTCGGTGCCGCCTAGATCATTCTGTAGTTCAGTGCCGTTACGTACGAAATACGGGTAGCGATTTTCATCGTGCGAAAACGCGTGAATAAGTATTATTTTGTTGAATTAACAAAACAATTATCTTCTTCCTTGCATATATATATATATATATATATATATATATATATAATCTAACGCACAGTTGCGTACTTTAATTCGCTAACGTTGGGCGAACTTGTGCCCGACAAACAGCTAAGCGAGAGTCTGGCTCCAACGTACACAGCCTTCGCGCAAGCGTTCCACACGTCTCTTCTTTTTCCTCGTGCCCCGCGCTGATGACACCTTGCTCCGATCGAACGTGCCTTGTGAGCACGTGTTGGCCGCTTCGCTGCTGCTCTCTTTCGTACGTAGCCGTAAACACATGGACGGGGGCAGGAGATGGCTGGCGCACGAGATTTGAAGGCACCTTGTGTCATTGTCCCCCTTCCGAGAGTGCATCGTCCCGATGCTCTTAAAGCCGACGGTGGTTTCCACGTTGTCATTCGCAGTGCTTGTTGGCCAAAGCAGTTATTGTCTGTCGTAGTAAGGTTTCATGCGGACGACATTTAACGACTTCGGTGCGATGCCGCTGTCGTGATGAGGTTATCTGACCTTCTGGAAGAACTTCGTAGTTCAAGGGGCTAAGTCGGCGAATTATCTTGTACGGGCCAAAATAACGACGAAGAAGCTTTTTGGATAGGCCGCGCATCCGTACGGGAGTCCACACCCATACCCTGTCTCCAGGTGCATACTGGACGTCTCTTCGTCGCAAGTTGTGTCGATTTGCGTCGGTTTGCTGTTGCTGCTGAATGCGGTGTCGCGCCAGCTGCCTTGCCTCTTCAGCTCTTTCTGTGAAGTCGCTGATATTATGGTCATTTTCCGAGGTTTCATACAGGTAGCATTGCATCTAACGGCGTGGTGACGGTCCGGCCAAAAACGAGTTGGAAAGGCGTCATTCGAGTCGTCTCTTGCACTGTGGTATTGTACGCAAACGTTGCGCATGGTAGGATCTTGTCCCATGTTCGGTGTTCCATGTCCACGTATATTGATAACATATCGGTCAGCGTTCTGTTGAGTTGTTCAGTCAGTCCATTTGTCTGCGGAATATAAGCGGAGTGTTTTTTTTTTGTGCCTGGTGTGCGTCAGTTTCATAATGGACTGTGTCAAATGGGCAGTAAATATGCTTCCTCGGTCCGTGATCACAACTTTAGGAGCGCCATGCCGTAGTACTATGTGAGTGACAAAAAATTCAGCTACCTCAATGGCCGTTCCCTTAACAAGGGCATGTCTCAGCATATCGAGTTAGGTAGTCCGACGCAACTACGATCCATCGCTTTCCTGACGACGATGTAGGAAAGGGGCCAAGTAAATCCATTCCCACTTTTGCGAATGGAATTTCCGGTGGCTGTATGGGTTGTATGAGACCTGCTGGCTTCAATGGTGGCGTTTTACGTCTTTGGCCATCCCGGCAGGTTCTCACATAGTGTTGCACGGAATTCAACAACTTTGGCCAGTAATACTTCGTGCGGATGCGTGCGAAGGTTCTGCTCACTCCTAAGTGTCATGCTGATCGGTCATCATGGCACGCTTCCAATATCTCTGGTCGTAACTTCGAAGGAACGACGAGCAGAAATGTCTCAGCACTACGTTCAAAATTTCTTTTGTACAGGACGTTATTCCTCAGAGCGAACGACGACAAGTTGCGGACAAAAGCTCGTGGAATGCCGACAGTGCGTCCTTCTAGGTGATCAATGAGCAGACGTAACTCCGCGTCAGACTGCTAATGCTGCGCCATTTGCGATGATGTCACAGCTCCTAGGAACAGGCAATCCTGTACATCTTCATCATGTGTAGATTCCGTGGATTCGATCGGTGCAAGCGACAAGCAATCAGCATCACTGTGCTTGTGACCGGACTTGTATACGACCGTTATATCGTATTCCTGCAGCCGCAGGGTCCATCTTGTAAGCCGTCCAGATGGATCTTTGAGATTCGCCAACCAGCACAACGAATGATGGTCGCTGATAGCTCGAAATGATCTACCATATAAGCATGGTCTGAACTTGCTGATGGCCCATATCACCGCGAGGCATTCTTTTTCTGTCGCTGAGTAGTTCACCTCAGCCTTCGAAAGAGTTCGACTAGCATACGCAATGACTCGTTCCTCTCCATTTTGCAACTGAATGAGGACGGCCCCGAGGCCCGAATTGCTTGCGTCTGTGTGGATATCAGTTTCGGCTTCCTCGTCCAAAAGCGCAAGAACTGGACTATTCTGAAGACGCGTTCGTAGTTCATTGAAGGCATTCACTCGATCAGACGAAAGGCATGTCTTCTTTTGTTAGCCGCGTTAGTGGTTCGGCAATCCTTGAAAAATTTTTGACGAAGCGTCTGTAGTAGGCGCATTGTTCTAAGAATCGCCTAACGGCCTTTTTGACAGTTGGTATTTGGTTTGGCAGCTGAACTGCCGTAGTCTTCTCAGGCTCTGGGCGAATGCCGTCTGAACTGACAACATGGCCAAGGAAAAGGAGCTCGTGAAATCCGAAATGGCATGTCTGCGGTTTTATCGTCAAACCTGCTGATCTAATGGCTTTCATCACAGCCCGCAGTCGTTCTACATGCTGCTCGAAGGTAGCAGAAAAAACTACGACATCGTCAAGACAAACGAGATAGGTTTGCCATTTCAGACCGGTGAGCACAGTGTCCATCATCCGCTGAAATGTTGCAGGTGCAGAACAAAGACAGCTTCGGCCCTATCCCTGCGGTTCCTACTCGGGTAAGTGGCAAGCAACTCCCGTCGGAAAGCATCCCACGACACAGATGTCGTTTCGTGGTTTTCAAGCCACGTTCTTTCGCTGCCCTCTAAGGCGAAGTAAGCGTTTCGCAGTGTTCGCTCTTCGTTCCATTCGTTGAACTCTGTGACGGGCTCAAAACGTTCCAGCCACTCCTCTGCGTCTTCAGATGTGTCGCCATGGAAATTCTCTGGCGTCATCGGTGAATTCACTACGATGTGAGTTGGCGGGACTTGGGTTGTCGGTAGCGTTTCCATTAGCAGGTGTTGACGCTCCGATAGAATCCGGTAAAGGGAAAAACGCGGTAGGCTCACCACGTAGGTGACGACTGCTGCGTTGGTGAACAGGAGTCAGTTCGTTGGGTCCGAGTCACCGTGCGTCCGGGCTGCTTTCTCTAAGTCGAGAAGGGCTTGCAATCATACCCAGCACCCCCACTAGAATTGTAACGCACAGTTGAATACTTTAATTAGCTAACGTTGGGCGAACTTGTGCCCGACAAACAGCTAAGCGAGAGTCTCGCTCTAAGGTACACAGTCTTCGCGCAAGCGTTCCACACGTCTCTTCTTTTTCCTCGTGCCCCGCGCTGATGACACCTTGCTCCGATCGCAGATGCCTTGTGAGCACGTGTTGGCCGCTTCGCGGCTGCTATCTTTCGTACGTAGCCGTAAACACATGGACGGGCGCAGGAGATGGCTGGCGCACGAGATTTGAAGGCACCTTGTGTCAATATATAGGCATATGAACTGGAGTTGGTTAAACGAAAGTATAAATATCAGCCAATTAACAAGCCATCAATGATATCTTGGCAGCCGTCGTGAAGTAAAAAGCCATACGCACGGAGGCGAAGTTACGTATGTGGCATGTATTACGTATGTGGCAAGTACAAGGCACGTGCTTCTGATAATCTCCCTCAATCCTGATAAACTTGACATCTTGAAGTCTGTAAGTTAATCATCAAGTGCCATAGTCTTAGAAGTTTCTGTGTGAGCAATCAGCCTTTTTTAAGGCAGTGGCTATTCTCCCGGCAGCCGGGAGAACTTGTGCAACGAATTTCTGCCGGCACTCACCTCCTATTGGTTCTTGGAAGGTTAGGGTATGCTATGTTATGTTATGTTAGGTGAAATTAGGTTATGTGATGTTAGGTTAGGGCGCACCTGCAGGCCGTTTTTCCCCGGCAGTTTGTCATGTGACTTCCGAGCGCCAATAGGAGGTGAGCGTCGGGAGAAATGCTGTCGGGAGAATAGACTCACGTTTTTTTAAAGACTTAGGGTACTCCCAGAGGTGATGGAATGCAATTTCTCGTCGTTTCGTAGTGACGGAACACAGGCGCTTGTGTAAAGTTCTGTTGGCTGTTTTGCAAACACAGCACGTATTTTGCACAGTGGCATTCGTACAAAGGCTTTTGGCCCACTCATTTCGGCGAATTCACTTTAACTAAACTACCACATTTCTTCTTGGTTACCTTCCCTGGGCCTTTTAAGAGCCAGGATTATGAACCAAATTCTCGTTTATACTCTACGCACCTTATATTATATGCGTCCAATACACCTCCGCGTTACGGACAAACCAAGTGGCGACGTAGAGGCAAACAGCTCAGCCTCTGCTTGGCGCTCATTTTTCGGAGCGCTTGCGCTTATATTTATCGAAGCGCCCTCAAAAAAATGTGACGACGTTCTATCGGAAGCGTACTTTCGTCATGACAGTTTCACAAGGGTTAAATTCGCATACAACGCTTCAAAAGGCCGAACAAACAAGCGCGCGCATTGATGCTAATATTAGCGGCTGCAGCGAGCCAAAGGGCGGTTCAGCGTGCCGTGCGCACCGCGTCGGCGCGGGGATGGGAAAAATCCGAGGAGAATTGAGGAGGAAAGCGCGCACGCGGAGGAGAGTGTCGCTACTTTCCAGATCAAGGGGCTTTAATACAGACGCCACTGATGGCCACCTAGCGGGCGCTTTCAAAAGTACGCTCGGGTTGCAGTAGCAGACGAGAATGCTTTGCAGCATAGATGGCTGAAGTTCGCGGTCGCCGTTTCGCCTTCGTTTGAATGCCAGACCACTATTCAAGTGGTGGCAGCTGCAGAAAAGGTGCAGGCCTTTGTGAGAGCGGACATGTGCACTATGGCACCGAAGTATGGAACAACCCAGTTCGCATACGTGCCATGTGTGTCCCGCACACAACAAGGCCCAGTCATACGAAGTAGCTTGTAGCCGCTTCGTTTTGTTGACTAGTGAGACGTTTCGATAGCTTTTTTTTTATTCTATCCCTGCTGTAATACTGCTTCTTTAGCTAGATACACGTCATTGGGGCGGATCTCAAAGAACTCCGCGCGTTGCGATGCCAGCACACATTGTAGTGATCTTGCGACCGATGAATACACCTGATATCGCCGAATAAGTGCCGTCAAAGCCAACTCAAGGAGAGTAATTGCGAATTTGTTAATGGAAATGCGTATACTAGTCAAGGAATTCACCAAATGCACAGGTGAATAAAAGCGCCAGTTAGCCCTGGGCCACCCATGCAATTCCGCTGTACGTCGATTAACAGCCCTTTTCGCTGCAGTTTTCGTAATTTCAAATTCTCTTAGTTACCTGCTTGGAAACGTAGAAAGCTAAAGTCTCACCAACTTCTGAGTATTTTTTTTCGAATGTTACACAAGAGCCCGATATATTTAAAAGCGGAGCAATGCTGGCGAAGGTAAATTGGCACTGGCGGCAAGGCCGGGTTTAGTCCTTCACGGCGTAGGCATTGCGCTCGTACAGCGCAAAAAATAAGAATTGAGTACAAAATGCGCACGCAAAATGGCACTCTGCCATGAAAGAAACAAATCACTCTGCGGGGTAAGTCTGTTCAGACAGAAACAAGGTGCAAAGACTTCACAAACTTTACGCGAATATTTTCGTGCAAATCAAATACCCCTACTAATGGAGCAGCTAACAGCAATCGTGGCCCTAAGCTACCTGTTTCTAACACATTTCGCAAGCAACCACAGTACCGAAGATCTCCTCGGGCGAAAAGAATAACGTTAGTAAAGAATCACTTGCCTGTAATCATTCCAATAAAATACAGTGTGATTTAAGGCGAGGAGGAGGCGAGGAGATAACCTAGTACATAAAAAAGATAGTTCTGCATGCAGCAACAGTTCAACAAGGGCGAAGTCGTGCTTAAAATAGATCCATAACAGGATCTGCGTGCCAGCTGGTGTGAAGGTATAAAGGGCCGGATAAAACCGGAAATATCAGTCCCTGCAAGTCTCAACAGCTTTAACGCAAAGGATGATGCACTCGTAGAGTCGTGCGCCCTAGCTAGCAACACGGTAAGGAAGCGGCATTCACAACCTAAGTGAAATGCCCTCATACTGCCCTGCGGATAAACCCAACCAAAATATGGGTAGGCCTTATCCACCTTGGTCGCTTAGACGTGTAAACATGAATTAGTGCAACAAACACCGAGATTACAAAAGAAAGCTTCAGAAAAAGAAATATCCCGCCGAACATTGCTGCCACTCATGCCCCTCATGCGGCCTCGCGGCGAATGATTAGAATCGTGTCGCCTGGAAGCTTTTGCAAGTGTTTGAACAGCGCAACAATTGTTCTTCGACATGCTTTGAATATTTGGCAACCACACACATGCGACGGGTGGTGCTTGCTGAGCTGCGAAAACTTCAGCGGAGGGCTGCCTCTTTTCCCGAGTGCACTTAGCAAGGCCGCCACCAGTGGTGCGTATATTCAGATCGCACTATTTTTGTATGGACCGGGAGGGGCGTAGGTATATCGTCACCGGAACTTCTTGGTGGGCTGCTTGGTCAGTAATCCATAACACAATTGCCTGCGCCTACAAATACGCCCTGTCAACGCGTGCTTGTGTTGTAGGGCTTTTACGCACCGGCAATACTCAAATCGCGATTCGCCCCATAATTGCCAAAAGCAAGCAGTGCCAAAATATCATTCTCTGTGTTTTACTTTCTCACACGAGTTTGCAAGCTACATAATCATCAATTGTCTTTATATATTTTCGACCTTTGGCCTCCCCCAGCCTGTTAAAGAGCCTACCCGTGTCACTGAAATTTCTGCCAACATCCTTGACCTCGTCTTCACCAAATATCCTGATTCAATTTCTTCATCATCAACTATACCTGGTTTAAGCGATCATTCCGTGATTCATTTTGCAATCCCCTTACGCTCACCCCAGCGTCTAAAATACTGTAAGAAAATTCATGACTACAGTAGAGCAGATTTTTTCTATCAATAACGAGTTAGAAAGTTTTGCCGATTTCCTTTTTCCACAGTTCTGGGAAAGGTCTATCGCAGAAAACTGGCTCCTTTTCAAAAACGACGTTGAAACGCTAATTGAAACATATATTCCGACTCGCCTATTATCTCCATGCAGTCGGGCTCCTTGGTTTAACTTGTGTTTAAAACGGCTTCTTAAAAAGAAAAAAAAACGCATTTTTTCGACGCTGACTGGGGAAACCAAAGCAAAAGCTGCCTACCTAGCAATCGCATCTGAATATAAAATGGCTCAGCCTGGAATTACTTCTTCTCTCAAACACTACCGCATCTCCTCACAACTAATCCTAACAAGTTTTGGAACGTTACCAACGTACGCAAACCTAAACAAATGGTTCTGAAAAATGATGCTGGATTGCCTGTCCCCCGTGAGCTTTGCTCAACGGCTTGTAACAACGCATTTTCGCTATCTTTTTCTGACGCTCCAATAGATACTTCACCGTCCGCGCGTGCGTTTACGTTCCTTGAGATGGAGCCGATTGCGATCGACGCTGATGACATATACAATTTGATTAAAAAAGCTAAACTTTCATCATCGGCAGATGTTGATAACGTGTGATGATGATGATGCAGGTGTGATAATTACAAATTCCTTAAGACTACTGTAGCGTATTCATCTGCTTTCTTGTCATATATTTTTTCTCAGTCTTTGCAGAGCTCAACACTGCCGGACGTCTGGAAGATGGCGAAAGTGACTCCAGTCCACAAGTATGGTGATATTCATAACCCCCTAAACTACCGGCCGATCTCCTTAACTTAATTCCATTCCATGAAAGTTCTGAGAGCACATAATTTACTGCAACCTGATTAGTTTTCGCAAGTCTAATAACTTTTCTTGCGTCACAGCAGCATGGTTTTCGTAAAAATTATTCTTTTGAGACTCAATTATTAACCTTTACTAATGATATGTCTTCCGCTTTAGATCGAGCTTCAGTTATTGACTGCATCTTCCTTGACTTCGCGAAAGCTTTTGATACCGTCTCACATCGACTACAATTACTGAAACTTAGCGCACTCCATCTTGATTGTAGCTTGCTTAAATGGATTCAATGTTTCTTGAAGAATAGAACACAGTATGTTTCTGTTAATGATCATGACTTTAAATCCTGCAATGTAACATCCGGTGTTCCTCAGGGGTCAGTCCTAGGGCCTCTTCTTTTTCTAATTTATATTAATGACCTGCCTGATTCTGTTACTTCTCTTTGCAGACGACTGCGTTCTGTACCGCGTAATTTCTATGAGTCTGACTCCTCCGTTCTCCAATCTGACCTAAATAAAAATTCTTCTTGGTGTGATACATGGCTTATGAAACTAAACATTAACAAATGTAAAGCAATGAGGGTGTCTCGAAATATTAACCAGTCCATTTCTCAGGGCTATGAACTTAACGGTTGCCCTCTTCAGTTCGTCGACAGCTAGAAGTATCTAGGCGTCCATATCACTAATAACCTGTCATGGCAGAAACATACCCACCATGTTATTAACAAAGCTAACAGTACCCTTGGTTTTCTTCGGCGGAATTTTCACCTCACTCCCGTTCCGTTGAAACTACTACTATATAAAACCCTCGTGCGTTCTAAACTAGAGTACGCTTCACCCATATGGGACCCGTGTACTAGCTCGTTAACACAGGCCTTAAAATCGGTTCAAAACCGCTCAGCTAGGTTTATCCTCTCTAACTACTATCGCTTAGCCAGCGTTTCTCGCGTGAAGCAAAATCTTGTCCTACCTATCCTTTCTACTAGACGTCGAATTTCACGCCTGTTTCATAAAATATACTACACTAATAATGACCTCAAAATGACACTTTTTTCGCCTCCGAACCATTTGTCATCAAATGAAGGCGCCTTGATCCCGAAAACAAGTCCAGACTGGAATCCCCTTCCCGCCTCCATCGTCACTATCACAGATGAGTAGGCTATCACGTGCTGCATCTTAAGCCATTTTTATATTGCCACTCCTTTCTCTAATGCCTGTACGGCCTTGAGAGTAAATAAATGAAATGAAATTGCCCACACAGCGCCAGCCAGAATAGGCAGTTGACGCACGTCTACAAGAAGTGAGCTGCTCAGCTAGAGCACTTTGTGACCCTGTCCATTTTTTCATAACGGCATCGTTAACGCAGCAAGAGCGCAAGCGAACACACCGTGCTGTCCAGGCCCAACGTGATTAGCATAAGAAAGAAGAGAATGGACCAGAAGACTGATCCCTTCATGGTAGCGATGGCTTCAGGATAGACTATGAACACCAACCCGGGACCTGCAAGATAACAAGAAAAGTCTCAGAATCACACATAAGAAACCACACAGCCTGTTCAGCCATATCAGCGGACTGCATCAGTCACTTAGAGACCTTCCAAAGTACGCATATAGGCACACGTACTCCAAAACAGTCTACACGGAACATACGCAGTAATTATGTTGATGAGCATTACTGCTATAATTCTGTAATTCGGATGGCGATAAAAATTTACAGTGACATTTTACTTCGTGAACGTGGTTTAGCGCAAGCGTATGGGAGCTATGTCAATGACATTGACTGTGATGCCTCGCAGATGCTAGAGACGATCACACACACACGTACTCAAACGGATTATCGACGAAATCCCCCTTAAAGGTTTTGGTGGCGACCGCTTTCTGTTGGGTCTCGCGCTTCCGGCTTTGGCTTCCAAACGGGCTTCACGTTGTTGAGGAAGCTATGGCGCCTAGCACATTTCTCGGGAGGCACGCCAAGCCGGACTTGCTCAGCTCGTGCCCGGCGCTTGGCGACGGAGTCGATCACGAGACGAAGCCGCTATTGCGCTCAAAAACAGGATCAGAGGAGGGCGCGTCCGGCTACCCTCCTCTTTCTGCGCTTCGCTCACCTAGGTGGCGTTGCCGCCGTACTTATTCTCCAACTCTAGGCGCCTTCCTCCTCCTCGCGTCCTTCGCGGCGAAACACATCGCGATTTCACAGACGGGGCTTGCGCGTAAAAATTACCAATAGCCGAAGAAAACAGTTCCTAGTTCTATTATGGCTCCCTATAGGGATGTATCTAAAGCGAACCTTTAGTAAAGTAGTAATTTAAATTTTTTACAGCTAACAGTGATGCATAAAATTATCTTTGTTTTCCTCCTATACAAAATGTAATGTCATGCGACGTTTCTGAATATACACTACGAACGTCACAACTTTATTCTCTTGCAATTTTATGTTTATGCAACATACATGATGGAAATAAACAGCGCAAATTTTAGGGAGACTGCATCAAACTACCGAAAGGCAGCTTTTAGCTACCGCCCCCCTATTTATTAATAAAGAAATTCTGGGGTTTTACGTGTCAAAACCACGATTTGATTATGAGGAACGCCTAAGTGGAGGACTCCGGACTAATTTTGACCACCTGGGGATCTTTAACGCGGCAAGGGAGCCTTTGCATTTCACTACCTTAGAAATGCGGTTGCCAGGATTTGACCCCAGCAGCGCAACATGATGGCCGCTAAGCAACCAAGGCGGTTCTTCCTTCTATTTTTGATGTTCCTGTAATCTGACAGTTGTACAGCTCTGTGACTGATCTATGTGGCACCGTCGACACGATAAGGGCAGCTTATAAATAAAGCTTGTTTTATGTTCGCTTGACACTGAAGGCTCCTTTAGAAGGGCACGCTGAACCTTGCTTCGAACACGCGGGCAGAAGCTACATAACTTGCGCGGTGGCGAAGTTCACCGACGTCATATCGGGCACTGACACTCTAAACCATTCGACATACGATGCACGACCACTAACCACTGCCGCTTCCGGTACTAGGTCGTTTAACCCCATTCCTTAATCGGACTTTCTCAGACGTTATCATCATAGCATGCTCTGGGTATCACGCTGAACTTAGCCTTCCTACTTCACGAAACATAGTCTCAAGCCAGGTGTGACATGTTCACTCGACCACATGACGTGAACAAGATACGGATATACCCTGCTTTATCATCATCGAGTGCGCCCATTCAAAGCCCACGGAAGGTTTCCCTGATCCAGGAGCTATAGTCCCAACCAGGGCGACTGGTCTGTACCCTTAATTTTTTATCGAAGAACTACAGATCATTTGGCAGCAGCCAAATTTGGCAGCAGCCAAATGGCAGCAGCTATTTGGCAGCAGCGACAGCCAGCGCGCACATCGCCTAAAGCACGTGTTTTTCATCACTGCAGATATCCCGCTGATAGCACTACGCTGCATTGGACGGAAGAGGACGCCGCTGACACTGCCTCAGAAGTGACGCAAGGACTACGCATCCCGCCCACCATGAAACCATCTGGACCGGCGTATATAAGGAGCGCACTTGCAAGGGGCCAGCATTTGGCAGCAGCGACAGCCAGCGCGCACATCGCCTAAAGCACGTGTTTTTCATCACTGCAGATATCCCGCTGATAGCACTACGCTGCATTGGACGGAAGAGGACGCCGCTGACACTGCCTCAGAAGTGACGCAAGGACTACGCATCCCGCCAACCAGGACACCATCTGGACCGACGTATATAAGGAGCGCACTTGCAAGGGGCCAGCATTTGGCAGCCGCGACAGCCAGCGCGCACATCGCCTAAAGCACGTGTTTTTCATCACTGCAGATATCCCGCTGATAGCACTACGCTGCATTGGACGGAAGAGGACGCCGCTGACACTGCCTCAGAAGTGACGCAAGGACTACGCAGCCCGCCCACCAGGACACCATCTGGACCGGCGTATATAAGGAGCGCACTTGCAAGGGGCCAGCATTTGGCAGCAGCGACAGCCAGCGCGCACATCGTCTAAAGCACGTGTTTTTCATCACTGCAGATATCCCGCTGATAGCACTACGCTGCATTGGACGGAAGAGGACGCCGCTGACACTGCCTCAGAAGTGACGCAAGGACTACGCATCCCGCCCACCAGGACACCATCTGGACCGGCGTATATAAGGAGCGCACTTGCAAGGGGCCAGCATTTGGCAGCAGCGACAGCCAGCGCGCACATCGCCTAAAGCACGTGTTTTTCATCACTGCAGATATCCCGCTGATAGCACTACGCTGCATTGGACGGAAGAGGACGCCGCTGACACTGCCTCAGAAGTGACGCAAGGACTACGCATCCCGCCCACCATGACACCATCTGGACCGGCGTATATAAGGAGCGCACTTGCAAGGGGCCAGCATTTGGCAGCAGCGACAGCCAGCGCGCACATCGCCTAAAGCACGTGTTTTTCATCACTGCAGATATCCCGCTGATAGCACTACGCTGCATTGGACGGAAGAGGACGCCGCTGACACTGCCTCAGAAGTGACGCAAGGACTACGCATCCCGCCCACCAGGACACCATCTGGACCGGCGTATATAAGGAGCGCACTTGCAAGGGGCCAGCATTTGGCAGCAGCGACAGCCAGCGCGCACATCGCCTAAAGCACGTGTTTTTCATCACTGCAGATATCCCGCTGATAGCACTACGCTGCATTGGACGGAAGAGGACGCCGCTGACACTGTCTCAGAAGTGACGCAAGGACTACGCATCCCGCCCACCAGGACACCATCTGGACCGGCGTATATAAGGAGCGCACTTGCAAGGGGCCAGCATTTGGCAGCAGCGACAGCCAGCGCGCACATCGCCTAAAGCACGTGTTTTTCATTACTGCAGATATCCCGCTGATAGCACTACGCTGCATTGGACGGAAGAGGACGCCGCTGACACTGTCTCAGAAGTGACGCAAGGACTACGCATCCCGCCCACCATGACACCATCTGGACCGGCGTATATAAGGAGCGCACTTGCAAGGGGCCAGCATTTGGCAGCAGCGACAGCCAGCGCGCACATCGCCTAAAGCACGTGTTTTTCATCACTGCAGATATCCCGCTGATAGCACTACGCTGCATTGGACGGAAGAGGACGCCGCTGACACTGTCTCAGAAGTGACGCAAGGACTACGCATCCCGCCCACCAGGACACCATCTGGACCGGCGTATATAAGGAGCGCACTTGCAAGGGGCCAGCATTTGGCAGCAGCGACAGCCAGCGCGCACATCGCCTAAAGCACGTGTTTTTCATCACTGCAGATATCCCGCTGATAGCACTACGCTGCATTGGACGGAAGAGGACGCCGCTGACACTGCCTCAGAAGTGACGCAAGGACTACGCATCCCGCCCACCAGGACACCATCTGGACCGGCGTATATAAGGAGCGCACTTGCAAGGGGCCAGCATTTGGCAGCAGCGACAGCCAGCGCGCACATCGCCTAAAGCACGTGTTTTTCATCACTGCAGATATCCCGCTGATAGCACTACGCTGCATTGGACGGAAGAGGACGCCGCTGACACTGCCTCAGAAGTGACGCAAGGACTACGCATCCCGCCCACCAGGACACCATCTGGACCGGCGTATATAAGGAGCGCACTTGCAAGGGGCCAGCATTTGGCAGCAGCGACAGCCAGCGCGCACATCGCCTAAAGCACGTGTTTTTCATCACTGCAGATATCCCGCTGATAGCACTACGCTGCATTGGACGGAAGAGGACGCCGCTGACACTGCCTCAGAAGTGACGCAAGGACTACGCATCCCGCCCACCAGGACACCATCTGGACCGGCGTATATAAGGAGCGCACTTGCAAGGGGCCAGCATTTGGCAGCAGCGACAGCCAGCGCGCACATCGCCTAAAGCACGTGTTTTTCATCACTGCAGATATCCCGCTGATAGCACTACGCTGCATTGGACGGAAGAGGACGCCGCTGACACTGCCTCAGAAGTGACGCAAGGACTACGCATCCCGCCCACCAGGACACCATCTGGACCGGCGTATATAAGGAGCGCACTTGCAAGGGGCCAGCATTTGGCAGCAGCGACAGCCAGCGCGCACATCGCCTAAAGCACGTGTTTTTCATCACTGCAGATATCCCGCTGATAGCACTACGCTGCATTGGACGGAAGAGGACGCCGCTGACACTGCCTCAGAAGTGACGCAAGGACTACGCATCCCGCCCACCAGGACACCATCTGGACCGGCGTATATAAGGAGCGCACTTGCAAGGGGCCAGCATTTGGCAGCAGCGACAGCCAGCGCGCACATCGCCTAAAGCACGTGTTTTTCATCACTGCAGATATCCCGCTGATAGCACTACGCTGCATTGGACGGAAGAGGACGCCGCTGACACTGCCTCAGAAGTGACGCAAGGACTACGCATCCCGCCCACCAGGACACCATCTGGACCGGCGTATATAAGGAGCGCACTTGCAAGGGGCCAGCATTTGGCAGCAGCGACAGCCAGCGCGCACATCGCCTAAAGCACGTGTTTTTCATCACTGCAGATATCCCGCTGATAGCACTACGCTGCATTGGACGGAAGAGGACGCCGCTGACACTGCCTCAGAAGTGACGCAAGGACTACGCATCCCGCCCACCAGGACACCATCTGGACCGGCGTATATAAGGAGCGCACTTGCAAGGGGCCAGCATTTGGCAGCAGCGACAGCCAGCGCGCACATCGCCTAAAGCACGTGTTTTTCATCACTGCAGATATCCCGCTGATAGCACTACGCTGCATTGGACGGAAGAGGACGCCGCTGACACTGCCTCAGAAGTGACGCAAGGACTACGCATCCCGCCCACCAGGACACCATCTGGACCGGCGTATATAAGGAGCGCACTTGCAAGGGGCCAGCATTTGGCAGCAGCGACAGCCAGCGCGCACATCGCCTAAAGCACGTGG